>NC_092731.1:30958397-31011403 GCF_047496885.1 Scyliorhinus torazame
TCCATTCTCCCCCTCCATTCTCAATTCTCCCCCTCCCCCCTCCATTCTCCATTCTCCCCCCTCCCCCTCCATTCTCCCCCTCCATTCTCCATTCTCCTCCCCTCCCCCCTCCATTCTCCATTCTCCCCCTCCCCCTCCATTCTCCATTCTCCCCCCTCCCCCTCCATTCTCCCCCCTCCATTCTCCATTCTCCCCCTCCCCCCTCCATTCTCCATCTCCCCCCTCCCCCTCCATTCTCCCCCCCTCCATTCTCCCCCTCCATTCTCCCCCCCTCCATTCTCCCCCCCTCCATTCTCCCCCCTCCATTCTCCATTCTCCCCCTCCATTCTCCATTCTCCCCCCTCCATTCTCCATTCTCCCCCTCCATTCTCCCCCCCTCCATTCTCCCCCCCTCCCCCTCCATGCTCCCCCTCCCCCTCCATTCTCCCCCTCCCCCTCCATTCTCCCCCTCCCCCTCCATTCTCCCCCTCCCCCTCCATTCTCCCCTCTCCCCCTCCATTCTCCCCCTCTCCTCCCCTCCATTCTCCCCCTCTCCCCCTCCATTCTCCCCCCCCTCTCCCCCTCCATTCACCATTCTCCCCCCTCCATTCTCCCCCTCCATTCTCCCCCTCCATTCTCTCCACCCTCCATTCTCCCACCTCCCTTCCCCATCATTCTCCCCCCCTCCATTCTCCCCCTCACCCCCTCCCTTCTCCACCCCTCCCTTACTCCGCCCCCCCTCCCTTCTCACCCCTCCCCCTCCCTTCTCCACTCCCCTCCCTCCTCCCTTCTCCCCTCCCACCTCCATTCTCCCCCCTTCCCCCCTCCATTCTCCCCCTTCCCCCTCCATTCTCCCCCCTTCCCCCTACATTCTCCCCCCCTCCATTCTCCCCCTTCCCCCTCCATTCTCCCCTTCCCCCTCCCATTCTCCCCCTCCATTCTCCCCCTCCATTCTCCCCCCTCCATTCTCCCCCCTCCATTCTCCCCCCTCCCTCCATTCTCCCCCCCCCTCCATTCTACCCCCCTCCCTCCATCAACCCCCCCCTCATTACCCCCCACCCTCCATTCTACCCCCCTCCCTCCATTCTACCCCCCTCCCTCCATTCTACTCCCTCTCCCTTCATTCTACACCCTCTCCCTCCATTCTACCACCTTGCCCCCTCCATTCCTATCCCCTCCCTCCCCTCCATTCTACCCCTCCCCCCTCCATTTCACCCCTCCCCCCTCCATTTCACACCACTCCCCCCTCCATTTCACCCCTCCCCCTCCATTAACACCCTCCCCCCACCATTTCACCCCCTCCCCCCTCCATTTCAACCCCTCCCCCTCCATTTCACCCCTCCCCCCTCCATTTCACCCCTCCCCCCATCCATTTCACCCCTCCCCCTCCATTTCACCCCTCCCCTCCATTTCACCCCTCCCCCTCCATTTCACCCCTCCCCCTCCATTTCACCCCTCCCCCTCCATTCACCCCTCCCCCTTCCATTCTACCCTTCCCCCTCCATTCTACCCCCTCCCCCCCTTTCCCTCCATTCTGCCCCTACCCCCTCCATTCACCCTCCCCCTCCATTCCACCCCTCCCCCTCCATTTCACCCCTCCCCCTCCATTCACCCCTCCCCCTCCATTTCACCCCTCCCCCCTCCATTTCACCCCTCCCCCTCCATTTCACCCCTCCCCCTCCATTTCACCCCTCCCCCTCCATTTCACCCCTCCCCCTTCCATTCTACCCCTCCCCCTCCATTCTACCCTTCCCCCTCCATTCTACCCCTCCCCTTTCCCTCCATTCTGCCCCTCCCCCCTCCATTTCACCCCTCCCCCTCCATTCCACCCCTCCCTCCCTCTGTTCTACCCCTCCCCTCCCCCACCATCCCTCTGTTCTACCCCTCCCCTCCCCCCTCCATTCTGCCCCTCCCCCTCCATTCTAACCCTCCCCCCCTCCATTTCACCCCTCCCCCTCCATTCTACCCCTCCCCTTCCATTCTACCCTTCCCCCCTCCATTCTACCCCTCCCCCCTTTCCCTCCATTCTGCCCCTCCCCCCTCCATTCTAACCCTCCCCCCTCCATTTCACCCCTCCCACTCCATTCCACCCCCTCCCTCCCTCTGTTCTACCCCTCCCCTCCCCCTCCCCTCCCCCCTCCATTCTGCCCCTCCCCCTCCATTCTAACCCTCCCCCCTCCATTCTACCCCTCCCCCTCCATTCTACCCCTCCCCCCTCCATACAACCCCTCCCCCACCATTCAACCCCTCCCCCATCCATTCTACCCCTCCCCCCATCCATTCTACCCCTCCCTCCATCCATTCTACCCCTCCCTCCCAATCTCCATTCTACCCCTCCCTCCCACCCTCCCCATCCCTCCCCCATTCTGCCCCCTCCCTCCCACCCTCCACCCCCATTCTGCCCCCACCCTCCCCTCCCTCCATTCTACCCCCTCACTCCCTCCATTCTACCCCTCCCCTCCCTCCATTCTACCCCTCCCATCCCTCCATTCTACACCTCCCTCCATTCTACCCCTCCCTCCCCTCCCAATCTACCCCTCCCTCCCTCCATTCTACCCCTCCCTCCCTCCATTCTACCCCTCCCTCCATTCTACCCCTCCCTCCCTCCAATCTACCCCTCCCTCCCTCCCTCCAATCTACCCCTCCCTCTCTCCCTTCTACCCCTCGCTCCATTCTACCCCTCACTTCCTCCCTCCATTCTACCCCTCCCTCCAATCTACCCCTCCCTCCCTCCCACCCCTCCCTCCCTCCCTCCCACCCCTCCCTCCCTCCCTTCTACCCCTCCCTCCATTCTACCCCTCCCATCCTCCCTCCATTCTACCCCTCCCTCCCACTACTCCCTCCATTCTACCCCTCCCTCTCTCCCAACTACCCCTCGCTCCATTCTACCCCTCACTTCCTCCCTCCATTCTACCTCTCCCTCCTTCTACCCCTCCCTCCCTCCATTCTACCCCTCCCTCCCTCCATTCTACCCCTCCCTCCCTCCATTCTACCCCTCCCCCCTCCCCCATTCTACCCCTCCCTCCCTCCCCCCATTCTACCCCCCTCCCTCCCTCCCTCCATTCGACCCCTCACTCCCTCCATTCGACCCCTCCCTCCCTCCATTCGACCCCTCCCCTCCCTCCCTCCATTCTACCCCTCCCCTCCCTCCCTCCATTCTACCCCTCCCTCCATTCTATCCCTCCCTCCCTCCATTCTACCCCTCCCTCCCTCCATTCTACCCCTCCCTCCCTCCATTCTACCCCTCCCTCCCTCCATTCTACCCCTCCCTCCCTCCAATCTACCCCTCCCTCCCTCCCTCCAATCTACCCCTCCCTCCCTCCATTCTACCCCTCCCTCCCTCCATTCGACCCCTCCCTCCCTCCATTCGACCCCTCCCTCCCTCCATACTGCCCCTCCCCTCCCTCCCTCCATTCTATCCCTCCCTCCCTCCATTCTACCCCTCCCTCCCACTATTCTACCCCTCCCTCCCTCCAATCTACCCCTCCCTCCCTCCATTCTACCCCTCCCCACCCTCCCTCCATTCTACCCCTCCCTCCCTCCATTCTACCACTCCCCTCCCTCCCTCCTACCCCTCCCCTCCCTCCCTCCATTCTACCCCTCCCCTCCCTCCATTCTACCCCTCCCCTCCCTCCCTCCATTCTACCCCTCCCTCCCTCCATTCTACCACTCCCCTCCCTCCCTCCTACCCCTCCCCTCCCTCCCTCCATTCTACCCCTCCCCTCCCTCCCTCCTATTCTACCCCTCCCCACCCTCCCTCTATTCTATCCCTCCCTCCCTCCATTCTATCCCTCCCTCCCTCCAATCTACCCCCTCCCTCCCTCCAATCTACCCCTCCCTCCAATCTACCCCTCCCTCCCTTCTACCCCTCCCTCCCTTCTACCCCTCCCTCCATTCTACCCCTCCCTCCATTCTACCCCACCCTCCCTCCAACCTACCCCACCCTCCCTCCAACCTACCCCACCCTCCCTCCAACCTACCCCACCCTCCCTCCCTCCCTTCTACCCCTCGCTCCATTCTACCCCTCCCTCCTACCCCCACTCCATTCTACCCCTCCCGACTCCCTCCATTCTACCCCACCCTCCCTCCATTCTACCCCTCCCTCGCTCCATTCTACCCCTCCCTCCCGCCCTCCATTCTACCCCTCCCTCCCCCATTCTACCCCTCCCTCCCTCCCCCCATTCTACCCCCCTCCCTCCCTACCTCCATTCTACCCCCTCCCTCCCCCCCTCCATTCTACCCCCTCCCTCCCCCCCTCCATTCTACCCCCCTCCCTCCCCCCCTCCATTCACCCCCTCCCTCCCCCATTCTACCCCCACCCCCCCACCCACCCTCCATTCTACCCCCTCACTCCCTCCATTCGACCCACCCTCCCTCCCACCATCTACCCCTCCCTCCATTCTACCCACCCTCCATTCTACCCCTCCCACCCTCCATTCTACCCCTCCCTCCAATCTACCCCTCCCACCCTCCAAGCTACCCTCCCTCCCTCCAACTACCCCCCTCCCTCCATTCTACCCCACCCTCCCTCCATTCTACCCCTCCCTTCCTCCCTCAATCTACCCCTCCCATCCTCCCTACATTCTAACCCCCCTCCCACCCTCCCAATCCCCACCTCCCACCAATCTACCCCACCCTTCCCTCCCATCTACCCCACGCTCCATTCTACCCCTCCCTCCCCTCCCTCCACCCACCCCAACCCACTAACCCCACCCACATCCCTCCATCCACCCACCCCCCCCCTCCATTCTACCCCTCCCTCCCTCCATTCTACCCCTCCCTCCCTCCATTCTACCCCACCCTCCCTCCAATCCACCACCTCCCCTCTACCCCTCCCTCCCACCCCACCCCCCACCCTCAACCCCACCCACCCACCCCACAACCCCCACCCACCCACCCACCCCCCCACCCCCCCACTACCCCACCCACCCACCCTCACCCCACCCACCATCAACCCCACCCACCACCCACCATCACCCCACCACCTTCCACCCAACTACCCCTCCCTCCCAACAACCCCACCCCACCCTTCTACCCCACCCACCCCACCCTCTACCCCCACTCCACCACCCCCCCCACCCAAACACCCACCCACCCCCACCACCCCCACCCACCCACCCCCCCCACCCCCCACCCAACACACCCACCCCACCCCACCCCCCACCCCACCCCACCCACCCCCCCCCCCACCCAACAACCCACCCCCCCCCACACCCACCCACCCCCACCCCACCAACCCCTCCCACCCCCAACACACCCCCCCCCCTCCACCACCCCCACCCTCCCTTCTCACCCCCCCACCCATCACTCCCCCCCACCCCCCCACCCTCCACCCCCCCACCACCCTCCCAACACTCCCCCCCCCCTCCCCCCCTCCAACCCCACCCACCCTCCATTCAACCCCACCCACCCTCCCTCCCTACACTCCCACCCACCCCACCCATCACTCCCCCCACCCCCCACCAACCCCACCACTCTCCCCCCCTCCCCTCCACCCCCTCCAACCCCTCCCTCCCTCCATCTACCCCACCCCACCCTCCCACCCATCACACCCACCCTCCCCCCCCATCTCTCCCCCCCTCCCCCCTCCAACCCCTCCCACCCACCATCTACCCCACCCACCCATCACACCCACCCACCCACCCACCTCACCCACCCTCCCTTCACACCCCCCCACCCCCACCCTTCACTCCCCCCCTCCCCCCCTCCCATCTCACCCACCCTCCCCCCCACCCATCACTCCCACTCTCCCCCCCACCCCTCACTCCCACCCTCCCCCCCCCTTCTCTCCCACCCTCCCCTCCCTTCACTCCCACCCTCCCCCCTCCCATCACTCCCACCCACCCCCCTCCCTACACTCCCCCCCACCCCCCCCTCCTACCACTCCCTCCCTCCATTCTACCCACCCCCCACCAACTACCCCCACACCAATCTACCCACTCCCTACTCCATTTTACCCCTCCCCCACACCATTTTACCCCTCCCCCCACTCCATTTTACCCCTCCCCCACTCCATTTTACCCCTCCCCCACTCCATTTTACCCCCTCCCCCCACTCCATTTTACCCCTCCCCCACTCCAATTAACCCCTCTCCACTCCCTCCAATCTACCCCACCCTCCCTCCCTCCATTCTAACCCCTCCCTCCCCCCAATTCTACCCCTCCCACCCCCCATTCTACCCCTCCCTCCCCCCATTCTACCCCTCCCTCCCCCCATTCTATCCCCCTCCCTCCATTCTACCCCCTTCCCCCTCCCTCCATTCTACCCCCCTCCCCCTCCATTCTACCCCCTCCCTCCCTTCTACCCCCTCCCTCCCTTCTACCCCCTCCCTCCCTTCTACCCCTCCCTCCCTTCTACCCCTCCCTCCCTTCTATCCCTCCCTCCCTCCATTCTATCCCTCCCTCCCTCCATTCTATCCCTCCCTCCATTCTACCCCTCCCTCCCGCCCTCCATTCTACCCCTCCCTCCCGCCCTCCATTCTACCCCTCCCTCCCGCCCTCCATTCTACCCCTCCCTCCCGCCCTCCATTCTACCCCTCCCTCCCTCCCATCTACCCCTCCCACCCACCCAACTACCCCTCCCACCCCACCCAACAACCCCCCCTCCATCCACCCACCATCAACCCCACCCTCCAATCTACCCCACCCAACCACCCCACCTACACCCCCCCACCACCCACCATCTACCCACACCCTCCCACCCACCACCCCACCCTCACCCCACCCCACCCAACAACCCCACCCACCCACCCCTCACCCCACCCTCCCCTTCTACCCCCTCCCACCCACCCTCCCCCTCAACCCCTCCCCCCTCCCTTCAACCCCTCCCACCCACCCTCCCACCACTCCATCTACCACTCCCCACTCCATTAACCCCCACCCCCCCACTCCCTCCAATCAACCCCACCCTCCCTCCCTTCCCTCCCTCCCCCACTCACCCCACCCTCCCACCAACCCCTCCTCTACCCCACCCACCCACCCTCCCTTCTACCCCTCCCTCCATTCTAACCCCTCCCTTCCTCCTCTATTCTACCCCTCCCTCCCTCCCCTCCATTCTACCCCTCCCTCCATTCAACCCCACCCTCCCACCCACCATCTACCCTCCCTCCATTCTACTCCTCCCTCCCTCCCTCCATTCTACCCCCTCCCTACCTCCCTCCATTCTACCCCTCCCTTCCTCCCTTCTACCCCTCCCTCCCTCCCTTCTACCCCCACTCCATTCTACCCCTCCCCCCACTGCCACCCCCATTCTACCCCCACCCTCCCTCCATTCAACCCCCCTCCCTCCCACCATTCTACCCCCTCCCTCCCTCCATTCTACCCCTCCCTCCCACCATTCTACCCCACCCTCCCTCCATTCTACCCCTCCCTCCCACCATTCTAACCCCTCCCTCCCTTCCCTCCCTCATTCTATCCCTCCCTCCTTTCTCTCCGTCCCTCCCTCCCTTCTACCCCTCTCACCCACCCCTTCTACCCACTCCCTCCCTCCTACAACCCCTCTCTCCCACCCTTCTACCCCTCCCACCCCTCCCTCCCACCCTTCATACCCCTCCCTCCCTTCTACCCCACTCTCCCTTCAACCCCTCCCTCCCTCCCTTCTACCCCACCCTCCCTCCCACCCCTCCCACCCTCCCTCCCACCCCACCCTCCCTCCCACCCTTCTACCCCTCCCTCCCTCCCTCCTACCCCTCCCTCCCTCCCTTCTACCCCTCCCTCCCTCCCTCCCTCCCTCCCCCCCTCCCTCCCTCCCTTCTACCCCTCCCTCCCTCCCTTCTACCCCACCCTCCCACCCATCTACCCCACCCACCCTCCAACCCCTCCCACCCTCCCTTCTACCCCCTCCCACCCACCCTCCCACCCCACCCTCTACCCCTCCCTCCCTCCCTCCAACCCCTCCCTCCCTCCCTCCTACCCCACCCACCCACCCCTCCAACCCCACCCACCCTCCCACCCTCCAACCCCACCCTCCCCTACCCCCCCTCCCCACCCACCTACCCCCTCCCCACCCACCCCCTTCACCTCCCTCCCTCCTACCACCACCCACCCACCCTACCCCCCCTCCCACCCACCCTCTACCCCACCCACCCCCCCACCCACCACCCACCCACCCTCCCACCCACCCACCCCTCCCTCCCACCCACCCCCCACCCCCTCCCACTCCCACCCCACCCACCCACCCCCACCCACCCACCCAACCACCCCTCCCACCCACCCACCCTAAACCCCCCCACCCACCCACCCAACCCCACCCCTCAACCCCCACCCACCCCACCACCCAACCCCCCCTCCCCCCACCCCACCCCCCACCCCCCCCCCACCCCCCCCCCCCCCCCCACCCCCACCCCCCCCACCCCACCCCTCCCCCCCCACCCCACCCCCCACCCCCCCCACCCCACCCCTCCCCCCCCCCCCCCCCCTCACCCCCCCCCCCCCCCCCCCACCCCCCCCCCCCACCCACCCAACCCCCACCCCCACCAACCCCACCCCCACCCCCACCCCCCCCACCCCCACCCAACCCACCCCACCCACCCACCCACCCACCCAACCCCCCCCACCCACCCACCCCACCCACCCCACCCTCCCTCCCCCCCCACCCCCCCTCCCCCCCACCCACCCACCCACCCCCCACCCACCCACCCATCCAACCCCCCCTCCCACCCTCCCTCCCCCCCCCTCCCACCCCCCCCCCACCCCCACCCTCCCACCTCCCCCCCCCTCCCTCCCACCCTCCCTCCCTCCCTCCCTCCCTCCCCTCCCCCTCCTTCCCCCCCTCCCTCCCTCCCTCCCTCCCTCCCTCCCTCCCTCCCTCCCCTCCCTTCCCCCCTCCCCCTCCCTCCCTTCCCCCCTCCCTCCCACCCCTTCCCCCCACCTCCCTCCCCTCCCTCCCCTCCCTCCTCCCTTCCCCCCCTCCCTCCCCCCTTCCCTCCCTCCCTACCACCCTTCCCCCCCCTCCCTTCCCCCCTCCCTCCCTCCTCCTTCCCCCCCCTCCCTCCCCTCCCTCCTCCCTTCCCCCCTCCCTCCCTCCCTCCCTCCCCCCCCTCCCTCCCTCCCTCCCTCCCCCCCTCCCTCCCTCCCCCCCCCTCCCTCCCTCCCTCCCTCCCTCCCTCCCTCCCTTCCACCCCTCCCTCCCTCCCTCCCTTCCCCCCCCTCCCTCCCTCCCTCCACCCCTCCCTCCCTCCCTCCATTCTACCCCTCCCTCCCTCCCTCCATTCTACCCCTCCCTCCCTCCCTCCATTCTACCCCTCCCTCCCTCCCTCCATTCTACCCCTCCCTCCCTCCCTCCTCATTCTACGCCCTCCCTCCCTCCCTCCATTCTACCCCTCCCTCCCTCCCTCCATTCTACCCCTCCCTCCCTCCCTCCATTCTACCCCTCCCTCCCTCCCTCCATTCTACCCCTCCCTCCCTCCCTCCATTCTACCCCCTCCCTCCCTCCCTCCATTCTACCCCTCCCTCCCTCCCTCCATTCTACCCCTCCCTCCCTCCCTCCATTCTACCCCTCCCTCCCTCCCTCCATTCTACCCCTCCCTCCCTCCCTCCATTCTACCCCTCCCTCCCTCCCTTCCATTCTACCCCTCCCTCCCTCCCTCCATTCTACCCCTCCCTCCCTCCCTCCATTCTACCCCTCCCTCCCTCCCTCCCTCCAACCCCTCCCTCCCTCCCTCCAACCCCTCCCTCCATTCTACCCCTCCCTCCCTCCCTCCATTCTACCCCTCCCTCCCTCCATTCTACCCCTCCCTCCCTCCATTCTACCCCTCCCTCCCTCCCTCCTACCCCTCCCTCCCTCCCTCCCTCCTACCCCCACTCCATTCAACCCCTCCCCCATTCCATTCTACCCCATCCCCCAGTCCATTGTAATCCTGACCCCTCCATTCTACCCCTTCCCTCCCTCATGAGCGATTTCCTTATTTTGGAACCTGATGCACAACCGATTCCTCTCCACAACCCCGGCAAAGATCGTTACCCCTGAAGAGAGCTTAACTTCATCGGGGAAATGCAGTTGCAGTGGCAAAAGCCATGTGACCAGATGTCATGTGATCACCCATCACAGGGTAACACATCATGTGATCGTGATGTCATGTGGTCAAACCTCCAGGAATCTGTCCAACCAGAGATGGCAACCCAGTTTGGTGGGCGGGGGGCTGGTTTGGTGTGGAAGAGGCCATGAACGTCCGCAGTGCAGCCTGAGAATGGCCAGGGATTGTAAACCTCACTCTGATTGGAATGAAGGCCTGCTTCATCCTGCGGCCTGTTACTCGAATGATTAGTGTGTGTCAGCAGCATTGGCCGAGCTGGTCAGCGCGGGACCCCAAATCGTAACTTCCCAGCATCACTTAAAGCTAGCTCGCACTGTTCAGAGCTGTACCGCGCTTCTTAAAGGGAGCTGTGCTCAGGCCGGAGCAGGCGGGAGGAGCACAGGATGTGGAACTGTTCCTGGGAATCGGCGACTGACCAATGCAATATGGGGGAGAAAACAGTTCCGAGATTTTCGGACAATGCACTGGGCATTTTGTTGGGGAGTTGGATAGCGGGGAAGGGGCGTCCTGTATCAGCAGGGGGTGATGGGGACCCTCCAGACTCTGACGGCAATGGGAATGGGCTAGACGTGGAGGTAGATGCCCATGCAGTCAAGTGGCAGGACCTGGACACAGTGGCGCAAAAAAGTTCAACGACCTGACCCGAGTCGTCGCGGTCGGTGAATGGAACTTCCAACACCTTACCGACTTCACCCCTGATCCCACAGACTGCGTCACGGATTACATGTCAATCATTCACCGACAAACAATCTCTGCCAATCAGCGCTCAGACCCGACTTCTAGGGGTGGGTGATAAATGCTGGCCGGGCCAGCGAGGCCCGTGCCCTGTGAAAGAATAAAAACGAATTAATCTGCTTCACCCTCAGCCTCGCAAACATAGGGCTGCTGCAGCCTCAGACCCAAATCGCCCAGCTTCCACAAACTGCGACCTGACTCAACCATGTCAGACACATCGCCCCAACACATTACACAGAACCATACCTGGAAAATCGAAGCAGGAGGAGGCCATTCGGCCCTTTGAACCTGCTCCGCCATTCATTCTGATCATGGCCGATCATCAAGTTCAATACCCTGATCCCACCTTCCCCCCCCCCCCCCATATCCCTCGATCCCTTTACCTCCAAGAGCTGTATGGGCAGCACGGTAGCACAGTGGTTAGCACTGTTGCTTCACAGCGCCAGGGTCCCAGGAACGATTGCCGGCTTGAGTCACTGTCTGTGCGGAGTCTGCACGTTCTCCGCGTGTCTGCATGGGTTTCCTCCGGGTGCTCCGGTTTCCTCCCACAAGTCCCGAAAGATGTGCTTGTTTGGTGAATTGGACATTCTGAATTCTCCTTCAGTGTACCCGAACAGGCGCCGGAATGTGGCGACTGGGGGCTTTTCACAGTAACTTCATTGCAGTGTTAATGTAAGCCTACTTGTGACAATAAAGATTATTATTATAATTCCTACTTGAAGTTACACAATGTTTTGGCCTCAACTACTTCCTGTGGTCGCGGATTCCACAGATTGACCTCTCTCTGGGTGAAGACATTCCTCCGCACCTCAGTCCTAGCCCTCATCCTCAAACTACGGCCCCGAGTTCTGGAAGCCCCCACCATCGGAAACATTCTTTCTGAATCTACCCTGATTGCGCTACACTCCCGGACACACGCCCTCTCTGGCAGGACGATGGGAGGAAGCCGGAGCTAACCGGAGAGGGGTCAGGCATGCCTTGGAGGAAGCAGTGCTGTCGTTATTGGGACGGCCATTGCTGGGGCTGGAGTCAGTGGTGAGGCTTGTACCATCGATGGTGACTGTACCTTCCAAACTAATCCCCTTCCTCATATCCTACCCCCCCCCCCCCCCCACTCATCCCGCACCATCACCTGATAAATCAGCTGTGGATGGTGTGAGAATACATCTCTTACTTTCCCCTCTCCTCTCATCGCAGCTCTCTCCTTCTCACTTTTCTCCTTGAAGATGCCCAAGAGTTACAACCTGTCCAGCTGAAGTCGCCACGGAGACTCGGCACTGTCACTCGATCCACACTCGCAGCCACCAGCTCTGAGCTGTACGGCTTAGCGGGCAGATTCCAGGGAGGGGTGGTGTGGGGGAAGTGGGTGGCTCTGGACGTGGTGAGACACTGGACTTGGGTAGACTGCAGCCAGGACAATCCGTTAAGGACAGCAAGGTTTATGAATACCCACAGAAAGTATAAAAGGAGGCCATTCGGCCCATTGAGTCTGCACCCACTCTCCGAAGGATTTCAAGATGGCGCTGGAGCTTGGCGTCTGTCTACGAGCTCTCTCCCCCCGTCCCTTTTCTTTCATCTCCTATCAGTGTTCTGACCTACTAAAACTATTTTCCTCTTCTTCTATAATTACTAACAATGTTCTTCTATGTTTTCTTTCCTATGCTGCTCTTGCTCATGTATTTGCTTTGTTTGGCCTCTTGTCCCGCACTGTAACCAGTTTGTCGATGTACCATTTGTCAAATTTCCCTGTTGATTATTCTTGTGTCTACTGTGTATGTACTGTGTACATTCCTCTGCCGCAGAAAAATACTTTTCACAGTACTTCAGTACTGATGCACGATCAATTAAACTCAAAGACGAGGTTGTAACATAACTGAAGGCTTTAATAGACTAGTCTGTTCCCCAGCAGCTTCGGTACAGAATGAGGGCTGCTGGGACGGCACCGGTCCTTATACCCCGCCTGTCAGGGCGGAGCTACACACCAAACAGCCAATGGTAAACTCCTAGGTTTAACCAATGGTCTACAGCCTCTCGGGTACTGCAATACCTGATAATACCACAAGTACATGTGACAATACATCAAATCAAATCAAAGAACACTCTATCTCGGTCCACTCCCTCAACCTTATCCCCGTAACCCCTCCTAACCCGCACATCTTTGGACACTAAGGGTCAATTTATCATGGCCAATCCACTTAACCTGCACATCTTTTGACTGTGAGAGGAAACCGGAGCACCCGGAGGAAACCCACGCAGACACGGGGAGAACGTGCAGACTCCGCACAGACAGTGACCCAAGGCCAGAATCGAACCTGGTGCTGCGAGGTAGCAGTGCTAACCACTGTGCCACCATGCCACCCTAGTAGTTAGCTTTAGGTTGAGTTAACAACAGCACCATCCAAACCTGCGACCTCTACCATCTGGGAGGGCGAGGGCAACATGGGGAATACGACCAACTGGAAGTTGCCCAGTGGTATTTTCTGAGTGGTGTTTTCCACTCACAGGACGCCGCCGTCAAACCAACCAGATGCTCTGCCGACCACACAACTGAGTAATGTGATATGTGAATTTCAATGACAGGGTGATGCCGGGTTCAGAGTCCCAAGGTCTGGCGGATAGTAGTGAACAGCAGGTCCCTTCTGCTGTGAACAATAGACAGAGTGCTGACCGTGCTCAGCCAACCCGTGCTCGCAAAACTCAGCACGTGACGTCTAATGTTAGATGTGATTTTGCGTTTGGGCAGCGCTTGTTGAACAATCCTGACTGTGCCAAGATGTACACAAACAACCAATTTAAGATTATCATTTGCATTTGCAACGTGGTTCTCCTACACTGGCTACAAACTATGTATGTTCGTACTCTGGGACCTGTCCCATGCAGGGAAAAAGAACATTTGCATTATCTTTCCTGACGACTATTCACGTGCAAGGGGAAAATATTTATACTCCGATTGAATCTGGACACCGTGTGACCGGCACCCTAACAGTTGCTCATGGAGGTTAGATAGAATGGGCTGAATTTTACTGTGGGTTTCGATGCCTCCCCCGATGTCGCACCGGAAAGCGGGCTCAATTTTGGATGATGGGCGGGCTGCTGATGTTGTCTATCCATTCAGAGGGCTGATAACGTTGAAGGTTCAACAGCACCGCAGGGAGAGGTGCGGACACTACTGAGGCAGTTAGGACACCTCAGACAACCTCAATGTGGAGGCACTCTGAGACGTTAGGGGCGGGTGGGAGGCAATGGGGGGTAGGCCCTGTTGTGTTATGCTGCTTTCTTGGTGTATGCTTTGACAAAGGAAGCTCCCGGCTATGAAATGAGTTCAACGTGTTTATTGAACTATTAACACAGTTCTTAAATGAGTTTGACTCTCTGCTAATCTAACTGTAGTAACTCAGTCTATCTTTACCAGCCTGCTTTAAGCCACGTGCAGGGTGTGATGCTCTTGATCAACCCTGATGTCCTCTCTAGATGTCTATGGAAAGAGACAGAGCATGTGTGCCCTGCCCTTTTATATGGGTTGTGTAATGCCCCCTTATGGTAATGCCACCACTGGGTATCTTGACTGCTCATTGGTTGTGTCCTATCGTAAGTGTTCATTAGCTGCATGTTTGCATATCATGACATCTCCGGTGCTCCCTCTAGTGTTTACTTAGTTGTAGTGTATTTACATTAACCCCTTGTGTATATATGGTGATGCATATCACCACATTCCCCCCTTTTTTCATGTTACATATTTTCTGTACTTTGTTAAAGAAATATGAACAAAACAGGTAGATAAGTGATGACATGTACAAGTCATGATGACAGTGATGATTATACAATACCAAGTAATATTTATGAGTCCAAAGTTCATGAATTAATATGGTCGAGTGGCTTTCTTGTTTTGTTATGGAAGTGTCGATGTTGATGTTGTCATTCCCTTGTGAACGCCGTCAGTGTCCCTGTGCTTAAGGAACCAAGAAGTCATCAGGAGGTGTTCAAATGGTCAAATCACTTCGCTGTCTGAGGTGGACTCTTTTTTATTTCGATGCTTGTGGTAGCGATTCTTGACGACATCTTTCCTGTCTGACCTGGACTGGTGTCTGT
The DNA here is from genome assembly GCF_047496885.1 of Scyliorhinus torazame. Classification (NCBI taxonomy): domain Eukaryota; kingdom Metazoa; phylum Chordata; class Chondrichthyes; order Carcharhiniformes; family Scyliorhinidae; genus Scyliorhinus; species Scyliorhinus torazame. Next base: position 30,973,234 of record NC_092731.1, read on the forward strand.
GTTTGTGGTATTGATGCCGTATGTCAGCTGCCTTGAGAGCTGGTCTGCTTGTTTGTAGTGTAGCAAACGTGAATTTGTAAGAGGCGTTGTGATGCCATGGTGTGTCTGCACACTTGCCATTGTCTTGAGCTGTGCTGTCACAGTGTCCTGCATTGGCAGAGTTGTACCATGTCGTGCCAGTCGTTGTTCCAGTGTTGTTGGTTTTGTCGTGCTTGTTGTTGACATTGGTGCCTTTGGTACGCTTCTGGTTGTTGTCTGTGTTGTTGTTTTTGTAGGTTCTGTTGTTGTGCTTGTTGCGCTCAATGACCAATCCGGGTGGAGAATTCGAGTCCTTTGTCAGTGTCTTTTGTGGCATCTGCTGTTGCATTGATTGTCTTTGATTCCTCGCTGCACCCGTCTGGATTCATGTCCAGTTCACTAGAATCATCTTCGGTTTGTCGATGCTCCTCTTTTGGAGTCATTTCAGGGTCACTTGAATCATCTTTGGTTTCTTGATGCTCCTCGTCTGGAGTCAAAATGTTCAAGATTTCATTTTCTTGTGGAGAGGCTCGGGTGGATGAGGTTTCAATTGACGTGGTCGCACCGGACTCACGAGTAGTTTCACTTGGATTGTCGAGTGCCTCTGTGCATACGAGCTGAGATCTGTCAGTCTCGCTGTGATGTTGCACATCTTGTATGGGAATTGTGAAGCCTTCGTCACTTGTCTCACATACAGTGGGTAGACCTTCAGTGTCTTCTTGTTGGTTAGATGAGCTGGGTAGACTGTCAGAGTCTTCTTCTGGTGGCTCAAGTAATCTGGGTAGACTGTCATAGTCTCTCTGTTGTTCACGTGAGCGTGGCAGACTTGCATCGTCTGCTGCTGGTTGCTCAGATGAGGTGGATAGACCTTCATGGTCTTGTTTATGCATGGACTGCGCTTTGGAGTCTTGAGTTGCTCCCATTGTGGAGTCTGTCAATGAGCTCGCTGTGGAGGCTTGTATTGCTCTCTCTGTGGAGTCTGGCATCGTTCCCTGTGTGGAATCATGCAGTGGTCTCGCTGTGGAGTCTTTCATCGCTCTCTGTGTGGAGCCGGGGACTCTTCGTGGTGGGTGGACCACCCTCTGTGTGGAGTCGGGCACTCTTCGTGGTGGGTGGACCACCCTCTGTGTGGAGTCGGGGACTCTTCGTGGTGGATGGACCACTTTTCATGTGGCATCAGGCCGCTCTCTGTGGGCTTCGCCTTCTTCGTGGGTATTTGACAGGTTGCTGTCATCCAATGTATCGACGATCTGCCATGGCATCATGGTATTGGATTCATCTACCATGAGTACAGCCGTGTTGAGCTTTGCAACCGTGTTGCTGATGCTGTGATCAGCATATCCAAATAACTCAGCCATGTCTGAGTAGTATTCTTCGATAAAGCAATTACCTTATTTTGTGTAAGAGCTGTCATTGCGCTCTCTGTGTCCAAGGAAGAAATCATCGTCTGAGTTGTAGTCTTCAAGGACCAAATCATCTCTGGGTGGTGCTAACTGCTTGTTGCAGGGTTCTGCGAAGGTTGATTTCAACTACTGGGAGAGGTTCAGGCATTGTTCTGTCTTTCGAGGTGAAAGAATGGTGTTTTGCAGCTTTAAAACTCTTTTAAATTTTCGGACATTTCCCCTTTAAGTGGGCGTGGTCCGGGGCCTCTGGCGCCATGACGCTCGTGACGTCATGCGTAGGACTCAATTGCGGCTTCTCGTGCATGTGCAAAACACTGTTTTGCCGGTTCGTGTCTTCTTGGGAACTGCGCACGTGCGGACTGGGCTGGCTGGATACGCGCAGGATGGCTGTCAATCAAAATTGCCGTTTGCTTCTGTTGCAACCCTACCTCTGCCTCGTGGCGCCAGTTCTACCGACTTCTTTTGTTTTTACCTCGCAGTAGCTTTCAAAATTGGCCAGGGCTGTCTGGAATTGCGTTCAGTCCTGCCTGTCGTGTTGGGTGTTCTGGTTCACAAATAAGCCAACAATGCTGGAAGTGGTGTAACGCTATTTTATTAACTGTTCAACTATGTTAACATACTGTAAACGTGGGTATAAGCAACACCAGCTTAACTGTGGACCCTTTCCTATCACTAGTTATGGTGATGCACTCAGCACATGGCGAATGTCTGTGTTGCAGGCTGTGAGTTCTGTGCTCTGAGCTGGCTGCTGCTAGAATGAGCGGGAACTCTCCTGTCCCCTGTCTTTATAGTGCTTGTGCTCTCACTGGTGATTGGCTGCGGTGTTATGTATGCTGGTTGGTCCTACTGCATGTCCATCAGTGTGTGTATGTGATTGCACCATAACGTACTGATGTACATTATGACACTGCCCTTTGGAGTATTTAAAGGAGCGGAAGATCTCTGTTGCATGTTCACCCGCAATGGTGAGTAGAAGAGCAATCTTCTCAGCATCGGCCACACCAGTTAGTTCGGATGCTTCCATGTAAAGCTGAGATCGTTCCTTGAATGCACGCCAGTTGGCACTGAGATTGCCGTGGTACCTGAGTGGATTAGGAACCGGAATCTCGATCATCGTGCCTGCATTCAGTAGCTGGTTGTCACGGATCTTGCTGAGTTGAACAAAATAGATTGGACAGGCACTCCTGGTATCATGTTGTGTTCTGCTGCTTCGTGTAACATAAGCTGCTTCTTGATGTACGCTTTGACAAAGGAAGCTCCAGACTATGAAATGAGTTCAACGTGTTTATTGAACTATTAACACAGTTCTTAAATGAGTTCGACTCTCTGCTAATCTAACTGTAGTAACTCAGTCTATCTTTACCAGCCTGCTCTAAGCCACGTGCTGGGTGCGATGCTGCTGATCAACCCTGTCTAACTCTCCAGATGTCTGTCTGTGGAAAGAGACAGAGCATGTGTGCCCTGTCCTTTTATATGGGTTGTGTACAAAGAACAAAGAACAAAGAAATGTACAGCACAGGAACAGGCCCTTCGGCCCTCCAAGTCCGTGCCGACCATGCTGCCCGACTAAACTACAATCTTCCACACTTCCTGGGTCCGTATCCCTCTATTCTCATCCTATTCATGTATTTGTCAAGATGCCCCTTAAATGTCACTATCGTCCCTGCTTCCACCACCTCCTCCGGTAGCGAGTTCCAGGCACCCACTACCCTCTGTGTAAAAAAACTTGCCTCGTACATCTACTCTAAACCTTGCCCCTTTCACCTTAAACCTATGCCCCCTAGTAATTGACCCCTCTACCCTAGAGAAAAGCCTCTGACTATCCACTCTGTCTATGCCCCTCATAATTTTGTAGACCTCTATCAGGTCGCCCCCTCAACCTCCGTCGTTCCAGTGAGAACAAACCGAGTTTATTCAACTGCTCCTCATAGCTAATGCCCTCCATACCAGGCAACATTCTGGTAAATCTCTTCTGCACCCGCTCTAAAGCCTCCACATTCTTCTGGTAGTGTGGCGACCAGAATTGAACACTATACTCCAAGTGTGGCCTAACTAAGGTTCTATACAGCTGCAACATGACTTGCCAATTCTTATATTCAATGCCCCGGCCAATGAAGGCAAACATGCCGTATGCCTTCTTGACTACCTTCTCCACCTGTGTTGCCCCTTCCAGTGACCTGTGGGCCTGTGGACCTGTAATGCCCCCTTGTGGTAATGCCACCTCTGGGTGTCTTGACTGCTCATTGGTTGTGTCCTATTCTAAGTGTTCATTAGCTGCATGTTTGCATATCATGACATCTCCGGTACTCCCTCTAGTGTTTACTTAGTTGTAGTGTATTTACATTAACCCCTGGTGTAAATATGGTGATGCATATCACCACAGGCCCCATAGGACCAAATGTATTTGTACTTTGTTCCTTCAGAGAAGTGGATCCTTGTTGTGGTAACACTGTATAACAGTTCCTTCATTTGTTTTTTTCTCAGATTCCAAGCTTTCCACATTTACCCCTGACCTCTGACGTCGACACAATGTCATCCACGGCCACTGACCTGGACAACATGGATGTCCAACGACAGTACAAGCTCAGCAGTCGGTGGGAGAACTCGGACACTCAGTGGGAAGAGGAACATAGCACATCCAAACTTTTTGAATCGTCCAGGATCAAAGCCCTCGCTGGTGAGTCTCACCCTGGCTCACTCAGTAAATACCCCCTCTCTTGAATAAATACCCCCTCACTACCCCTACACTGGAGTAAGTACCCCTCACTGCAGCAGATACCCTCACGACAGCAAATAACCCCTCCCTATAATAAATACCTCCTCTATGCCGCAAATACCCTCCTCATCACAGTAAATACCTCTCACTGCAGTTAATACTCCAGCCCTAGACGTCCATGATTTGCACAGTAGACGTGAAATAAATGTGCCACAGAAAATTAATCCAATTCATTTCAGAAGCAGTGTCCGTTTGATGAAGTGATAATCTTAGAATCACACAGCAAGATACCTGCCTGCCTTGAGGAATTGTTTTTTTTTTACAAGTGTGGAACCACATTCCTTCAGTTTTTATTTGTTGGGGAGATTTAAAATGTCCAGGACAAATCAATCTAGTTGATTGGAACCCCATCCACCAACTTGAATATTCACTCCCCTCACCACTGACGCACAGCCATGTGTACCATCTACAAGATGCATTGACAGCAACTCGCCAAAGCTACTTCGACCGCACTTTTCAAACTCGCAACCTCTACCACCGAGAAGGCCAAGGGCAGCCGACACCTGGGAACGCCACCCACCTGCAAATGCCCCTCCAAGCCAATCACCGTCCTGACTGGGAAATATATCGGCCGTTCCTTCGCTGTCATTGGGTCAAAATCCTGGGACTCTCTCCCTAACAGCACAGTGGGTGTACCTACACCACGGGACTGCAGCGGTTCAAGAAGGCAGCTCTCCGCCACCTTCTCAAAGGGGCAATTGGGGCTGGGCAACGCCATTTCACATCCCGTGAAAGAATAAAATAATTTAAAGTAATTAAATGTTCCTTTGGGTCTCTGTTCGCTCTCTGAGTGTTGGGTTTAAGGCAGGATATCCCACGTTGAAAGGGAATTGCCTGTCTACAATGTGCTTGCAGCCAGCATTCCATTCACAGGATGAGACCATCCTCCTTCATCCCGGAAGAATCTGGTGGAAGAGCAGCAAGCGGGATGTGTGGGTGGGAAGGGTTGAGCGAGGAGTCAGGAAGTTCACTGCCTGGGGCGGCTTGAGGTGGGGTGGGAGTGGAGGGCGGGGCGGGGGAAGGTAGGATATAAATGTGGCGGAACGGTAGCACAGTGGTTAGCACTGTTGCTTCACAGCGCCAGGGTCCCAGGTTCGATTCCCGGCTTGGGCCATTGTCTGTGCGGAATCTGCATGTTCTCCCCGTGCCTGCGTGGGTTTCCTCCGGGTGCTCCGGTTTCCTCCCACAAGTCCCGAAAGACGTGCTTGTTGGGTGAATTCTGAATTCTCCCTCTGTGTACCTGAACAGGCGCTGGAGTGTGGTGACTAGGGGTTTTTCACAGTAACTTCATTGCAGTGAAAATGTAAGCCTACTTGTGACACTAATAAAGATTCTTATTATTGTGACAACCTGACTCTCACACAGAACCTGGCATTGACTTGACCCTAGCTGTGTCCTAATCCTTGCTTTAATCAGGGGAATGACCAGACCCCCTCTCTGTAACCGGCTCTGATTTTGGACAGTCCTGTCTGTTTTCTTGTTGAGCTTGAAGTGCTGAGATCACAGCAAGCGACTCCCATATTACCCCTTGATGGCTGATGGAGGGGTGTTTCCTCCAGATAGATGGGACTTTGTCTCAATGGACTTCGCACAGAGCGTGCGTGAGGGGGTGGATTTTATCCTGGCTCAATAGTGTCTCTGATCCAGAAATCCTGGCCGAGGTGCGTCTGCAGAATCTTCCTGACTGTGACTCAGTTATTGAGGGAGTTAATCTTGATGACGTCCCTCCAGAGTTACTAAGCAGTGTTTTAATTGGATGATTCTTCCTCGTCTTTGTCTTTCAGATGAGCGCGATGCTGTACAGAAGAAGACCTTTACAAAATGGATGAATTCTCACCTGGCCCGGGTGCTGTGTCGGGTCACGGACATGTATGTGGATCTCCGTGATGGCTGTGCGTTGACCAAACTGCTGGAAGTTCTATCAGGAGAGCAGCTGGTAAAAGCTTTCCTCTGCCCTAGCTACCCCTGCCACTTGCTGATTGTCCTGGTTCCCATCCATGCTAATATATATATATTATATATGTGATATATGTATATGCAGGGATGTCTTTCTGCGCTTTCACAGGCCACAAAATATTGTGTGCTGTTTTGGTCTCCTTATCTGAGGAAGGATGTTCTTGCTCTCGAGGTAGTGCAGCGAAGGTTTACCAGGCTGATTCCAGGGATGGCGGGACTGACGTATGAGGAGAGATTGAATCAGTTCAGATTGTATTTGCTGGAATTCAGAAAAATGAGGGGGGATCTTACAGAAACCTATAAAGCTCCAGCAGGACTGGGCAGGGTAGATGCAGGAAGGATGTTCCCGATGGTGGGGGTGTCCAGAACCAGGGGTCACAGTTTGAGGATACGGGATAGACCACTTAGGACAGAGATGAGAATAAGTTCCTTCACCCCGAGACTGGTCGGCCTGTGGAATTCGTTACCACAGGAAGTAGTTGAGGCCAAAACATTGCATGTTTTCAAGAAGCAGTTAGATGTAGCACTTAGGGTGAAAGGGATCAAAGAATATGGGAGAGTTTAGGCAATTGAGTTGTATGATCAGCCGTGATCATGAGTGACAGAACAGGTTCTAAGGGCTGAATGGCCTCCTCCTGCTCCTATTTTCTATTACCACCAACTTCACCTTGTTGATCAGCTTTTCATGCGACATCTTACCAAATGCCTTTTGAAAATCTAAATACACTACATCTACAGGTTCCCCTTTATCCGTTCTGCTTGTTACATCCACAACATATTTCAAATAGAATTGTCAAACATGATTTCCCTTTCACAAAACCATGTTGACTCTGCCTAAACATGTGCTGATTTTCTTAATGCCCTGTTACCACTTCCTTAATCATGGTTTCCAGCATTAGTCATGGGAGTGTCCCTTAAAGAAATGTTTTTGTCTCATCACATGGCTTCAGTGATTTCATTGTGTCGGTGGAGCTGGGCTGTGGCTCTGGGAGTTGGTTTTACTTTCGCTTTGGTTTGGGGCTGTTTTGTGACTCTGAGTTTTTTGCTTTTGTTTACACATTTGGCTGCTGCACTCAGAAAGAAAAGTATCTTAGCCTGTCTCTCTATCTTCATTTTAAAAGCTGTTTCCAGATTACTTGATAACTTCAAAGTGATGACTGTTTTCTGTAAGGAATTCAAACCTGCTGTTTTGGAACGGAAACAGGTGTATCCACACCAAGTCTTAAAGATAGTAAGAGTGCCATGTGTATGGACCACACCTTTGAAAAGGGGCACAGGTTTATGGGATCTTGTTATTAAATTGGAACAGTTAAAGGGGGGAATTTATTAAGGGTTATACAAAGAGTACTGTAGCTGTGTGGGGTATTTGTGTTGGTAGTTGATAAGAATGCTTACTGTGTGTGTTTGTAAAAATGTCAACTAAATTTGTAGAATAAGGTTTGTTTTTGTTTAAAAGTGCTAAAGGCCTCTGTTGAATAACACCTGAAAGGTAGGCATCTGTGCTCATCAATAAACAGTTGTAGGTCAGGTGAGCTCCATGATATACTTTGGAGTTTACTAAACCCTGGCCCATAACATATTTCCACGATATCTGGGGCGGGATTCTCCACTCCCGCGTCGAAGTGGCCGCGCCGTCGTGAACGCCGTCGAGGTTCACGACGGCGGGAAGCGGCCCCGATCCCGACCAATTCAGGCGCTGACAATGGGCCAGGATCAGGGCCACGTCATCTACACGCGCTAGGCCTTGTTGCCTGCATAAAGGCGGCGCCGCATAGATGACGCGGCCGGCGCCGCATAACGGGCGTCATCCGCGCATGCGCGGGTTGGCCGGCACCAACCTGCGCATGCGTGGTTGCCGTCCTCTCTAAGTCCGCCCCGCAAGAAGATGTCTGACGGATCTTGCGGGGCCGCGGAAGGAAGGAGGTCCTCCTTCAGAGAGGACGGCCCGATGATCGGTGGGCACCGATCGCGGGCCACCCCACATTTGAGGTACCCCCCCGGTGCAGGATCCCCCCTCGCCCCCCCGCAGGCCGCCCCCCCCCCCCCCAGCGTTCACGCACCGTTCCCGACGGCAGCGACCAGGTGTGGACGGCGCCGGGGGGAACCCGCCGTTTTGGCCTGGCCGCTCGGCCCATCCGGGCCTGAGAATAGCGGGGGTGCCGGAGAATCGCCATTTTGGGTGTCTCCGGCGATTCTCCGGTCTGCGGCCCGCGGAACTCGACCGGGCCGTCCCCGCCGCTTGGGAGAATCGCGGGAGGGCGTCAGACCGGCATCCCGGGAAATTTTGGCGGCCCAGGTGATACTCCCAACCGGCGCTGGAATGGAGAATCTCGCCCCTGATGTATATGAATGTGGGTTGTTGTTGTTGTGTGAAATGTCTCTTTAAGAACCACGTCATGCTCGGACTATTCTAGAATGTTTGGAATTTTATCAAATCATAACCAGCTCATCCCCTATCTCTGCAGCGATCTCTTTTGGAACGTTGGAATATAAGCCATCAGGTCCGGGTTTAATCCCAATAGTTGCTCCATTGTTTATCTCCTACTGACGTTTATTGCTTTCAGTTCCTCACTGTCTCTCGGTCTCGCTCTATTTTGGTGCGTTTCTCGTGTCTTCTGTTGTGAAAACAGATACAAAATATTTGTTGATCATCTCTGCTATTTTCTTATTCCCCATTACAATTTCTCCTGTCTCAACCTTTAAGGAACTTATGCCTGCTTTTGCTACTCTCCTCCTTTTTACACACTCGAAGAAGCTCTTCCAACCTGCTTTTATATCTCCTGCTAGTTGGCCTTAATTTTACTTTCTCCCCTATATTCCAATTTTCCCCCATCCTTAACAGTTTCCTGGCCATCCTTCGATGGGTTCTTCAAACTTCAGACTCGTTATTCTTCTTGGAAATATTGTAAGCCTCTTCTCCTAATCATTACCATCGCTGAATCTCCCACAATCGACATCTTGGGGGGTTACCATTTGATCAGAAACGGAACTGGACTCGCCACATTAATACTGTGGCTACCAGGGCAGGTCAAAGGCTAGAAATCCTGCGGTGAGTAACTCACCTCCTGACCCCCCCCCCCCCCCCCCCGCAAAGCCTGTCCACCATCTACAAGGCACAAGTCAGGAGTGTGATGGAATACTCTCCACTTGCCTGGATGAGTGCAGCTCCAACAACACTCAAGAAGCTCGACACCATCCAGGACAAAGCAGCCCCACTTGATTGCTCCCCTTCCACAAACATTCAATCCCTCCACCACCGATGGACAATGACAGCCGTGTCTACCATCTACAAGATGCACTGCAGTAACTCACCAAGGTTCCTTAGATAACTGCTTCCAACCCCTTAACCAAAACCATCTAGAAGGACAAGAGCAGCAGATACCTGGGAACCCCACCACCTGGAGATTCCCCTCCAAGTCACCCACTGACAGGAATGGTCAAAAAATTCCATCATCTATTTTTCTTCCCCTTTGGGATACTCCTTGAAAACGACCTCTTTGACCAAACGGTCATACGTCACCTTAAATTACTCGATCGTATTTCATCGAATTTCTACAGAGCAGAAGGAGGCTATTCGGCCCCTCGAGTCTGCACCGACACTCCGAAAGAACACTCTACTTAGGCCTGCTCCCCCGCCCTATCTCCACCACCCCACGCGTTGATCATGGCCAATCCACCTGACCTGCACATCTTTGGATTGTGGGAGGAAACTGGAGCACCCGGAGGAAACCCACGCAGACATGGGGAGGAAGTGCAAACTCCACACAGACAGTCACCCAAGGCTGGGACCGAACACGGGTCCCTGTGAGGCAGCAGTGCTAACCTCTGTGCCACCCAGCCGCCCCTGATGTCACGTTTTGTTTTATAACATTCCTGTGAAGCATCTTGGGGCCACATACATAAATACTGGTTGGCGCCAACAGGAGTGTCGATGATGTGAATGTGTTGGTGATATGGAGTGCGTCGATGATGGGCCTATGTTGGTATTGACCGTCCTCTCTCTTCCCACAGCCGAAGCCAACACGGGGACGGATGCGAATCCATTCCCTGGAGAACGTGGACAAGGCACTGCAGTTCCTGAAGGAGCAGCGGGTTCACCTGGAGAATGTGGGGTCGCACGACATCGTGGATGGAAACCACCGGCTCACCCTCGGCCTCATCTGGACCATCATCCTCCGGTTCCAGGTATCAGCTGCCTGAAAGGGTAGTGGGGTTGTTCCTTCCATTGCCGAGGACCAGCCTGCCTGGGGCGTCCAAGTCAGTGCCTGTACTCCTGGGGAAGGAAGGTTTAAGCACATGCCTGAAAGTTGGGGTCGTCATTGCCTCAGGTTAGGGGTCGTGGATGAGGGAGAGAGAGCGAGGGGAAGGAGGGAGATGCGGGCGGATAGGAAAGGAAGTGAGAGGGTGGGGGGTGGAGCTAGGGTGGGTGTGTGGGGAGGTGGGGCTGGAATTGGGGTTGGGAGGAAGTGAGGGAAGGCGTTAAGAGTGGGGGAGGGGGCAGCACGGTGGCGCAGTGGTTAGCACTACTGCCTCGCGGTACCGAGGTCCCAGGTTCGATCCCGGCCCTGGGTCACTGTCCCAGCGGAGTTTGCACATTCTCCCCGTGTTTGCGTGGGTTTCGCCCCCCACAACCCAAAAATGCGCAGGGTAGGTGGATTGGCCGCGCTAAATTGCCCCTGAATTGGAAGAAGCAAATTGGGCACTCTAAATTGGAAAAATAAAGAGTGGGGGAGGGACATGAGGGCGAGGGGAAAGAGGGGGATGCGAGAGAGGGGGGAAAAGAGGTCGAAGGGAGGAGCTGAGAGGGTGGGTGAGTGCTGGGTGGGGAGGGGCTAGGGATTGGCAGTGGGAGGAGCTGAGGGTAAGTGCTTGTGATGGGGGAGGGCCAGTGCGATTGGAAGGGGAGTGGCTGTAGTGGGGAAGGCCCAGGCCGAGGGCTTTAGTTTGCCAATGCACTGTACAGGGTAAGGAGTGAGAATGGGGCGGATGGAGCTCAGAGGGAGCTGGATTTGCCTGCTGTTTCACACACTTTGTTGATGCCCATGTTTTAGATTCAGGTGATTAAAATTGAAACAGAAGATAATCGAGAGACCCGTTCTGCCAAAGATGCTCTCCTGCTGTGGTGTCAGATGAAGACGGCAGGGTGAGTGATTGTACCAACAAGAGTTCACTGTCTGTGAGGGGTCAGAGGGTACTGGTTTGGGGTCAGAGGACGCACATCCTCTCCTTCCCCTTCTAGCCAAATGAAGCTGCTGAGCGTTATTCGCTGCATTATTATCCCCACACCCGTCCCAAATGTATGGAAAGGGGATGGGAGGGAGACAAACGTGATTGGACGGATTAGTGTGCAGAGCTAGGTATAGTTTTATTTAAATTATTCATTCTTGGGATGTGGGGCCCACTGGTTGGGCCAGCATTTATTGCCCTCCCTAATTACCCTTGAACAGAGCTCGGCCATTTCGGAGGGCAATTAAGAGTTGTGTGGAGTCTGGAGTCACAGGTGGGCCAGACCGGGTAAGGACGGCAGATTTCCTCCCCCAAAGGGGCAAGAGTGAACCAGACGGGTTTTTACGACAATGGTTTCACGGTCATTGAATTTTATTGAATTCAAATTTCACCATCTGCCCTGGTGGGATCCGAACCCACCGCTCCCCTGGGCCCTCTGGATTACTCGTCCAGGGAAAATACCACTGTGTCACCGCCTCCCTCCGTGAGCGAACAGGTGTCGGAGGCCGGGCTTTGTGTGAATCTTTTTAGTCTCTGAAAGGAGAATTAAGCAGAAGGGTCAGCCGATGAGGGGAGAGTGGGAATGAAGAGACGCAATTCTTACTGCAACTGCAGCCTGTAAATCAGAAGAGAGTGTGAGATGTGAGAAGGAGGATTAGATCCAAGGACACGGTTAGTCCCTCCTCCTTTCCAAACTCCCCTCTTGAGGCCTCAGAGGCCAATCTGGAAATCTGTGCGCCCGTTGAAGTCAGTTGGCCGGGTCGGCCAATCTTTACCTCAAAAGTAGATTTATTTACATAACACAACATTGCGAATGTCTGCCTCCTACCTCACCGACACCCGGTTTCGTAGAAGCCTCTTTTGGTATTCTCTTTCAAAATAAAGCAAATGATCAATAATTGGGCAGCACGGTAGCACAGTGGTTAGCGCAGTTGCTTCACAGCTCCAGGGTCCCAGGTTCGATTCCCGGCTGGGTTACTGTCTGTGCGGAGTCTGCACATTCTCCCCGTGTCTGCGTGGGTTTCCTCCGGGTGCTCCGGTTTCCTCCCACAGTCCAAATTGGCCATGCTAAATTGCCCTTAGTGTCCAAACAATGTTAAGTGGGGGTTACTGGGTTATGGCGATAGGGTAGATATGTGGGCTTCAGTAGGGTGCTCTTTGTAAGGGCCTGTGCAGACTCGATGGGCCGAATGGTCTTCTTCTGCCTGTAAATTCTATGATAAACAAACTAATTGAAGGTGGTGACAGCCCCTGGTGGGGCTTTGTAACTAAAACAAAACGTCAAGGACGTGTAACTAATTAAATCAAAATATCATCCAAGTTTCGCTTTATATGTGCTCAAGGTATTTAATCAATTAAAGTCCTTGGCCTGTGTGTGCATAACCTTATTGATGTAATTAACATATCATTGATAGATTTTATAATCCAAGCTTCAAAACACAAACAATATTTCAAAACTTATCGAACAGGAAAATAATTATTTTCCATATTCTGTACACCCCATCATAATACAAGTCTAGTTCTGTAATAGTCTCTTTGTGCAAACATTCCTCTTTGTAAAGCAACCTGACGACTGATGACTTGCGCTGACCTATTTTACCTTGGAGATTTTTTTCCCCGCAACATCTCTGATACATTAGCACGGCCAATCCTTAACCTTTGTTCATTCATACATTTCAGGCCCAAAAGCCTGACTTTCAGTCTTAAATTTCCCTTCAATCTCATTGAGAACAAATGGCTCAGATTTCTCTGAACCACATAGACATGCATCATAAAGATGCCCGAGAGTTTCCCTTTGCACTCCCAATAGAACTTGTTTTTCATTGTGCTTTGCCTGCTTTCAGTAAGAGAGGCATAACCGGGAAATGCCATACGCTTGATGCATTGCTCAATCCACAAACACATTTCTCCGAAGAGACCAGAAACTGAACAGGACCCAGCCATATAAACACTGTGGCTACAAGAGCAGGTCAGAGGCTGGGAATCGTGCAGCGAGTAACTCATCCCCTGACCCCTCCAAAGCCTGTCTACCATCTACAAGGCACAAGTCAAGAGTGTGATGGAATACTCTCCACTTGCCTAGATGAATGGAGCTCCAACATCACTCAAGAGGCTCAACACCATCCAGGCCAAAGCAGCCCCAGTTGATTGGCACCCCATCCACAATCATTCACTCCCTCCGCCACCGACGCACAGAGGCAGCCGTGTGTACCATCTACAAGATGCACTGCAGGAACTCGCCAAGGTTCCTTGAGCAGCGCCTTTCAAACTCACGACCGCTACCATCTAGAAGGACAAGGGCAGCAGCCACATGAGAACACCATCACCTGGAGGTTTCCCTCCAAGTCACTCACCATCCTGTTTTGGAAATATATCGGCCGTTCCTTCACTGTCGCTGGGTCAAAATCCTGGAACTCATAGAATTTACAATACAGAAGGAGGCCATTCGGCCCGCCGAGTCTGCACTGGCCCTTGGAAAGAGCACCCTACCTAAGCCCACACCCCGTAACCCCGCCCAACCCTTTTGGACACTCAGGCCAATTTATCTTGGCCAATCCACCTAACCCGCACATCTTTGGACTGTGGGAGGAAACCGGAGCACCCGGAGGAAACTCACACAGACACGGGGGAGAACGTGCAGACTGAGCACAGGCGGTCACCCGAGGGTGGAATCGAACCCAGGTCTCTGGCGCTGTGAGGCAGCAGTGCTAACCACCGTGCCGCCTTGCCTCAAAGTGTCTTTGTCCTGCACGTTTAAATCCATGGCTCCTAATTCATTAAATTCTCGAGCTAATGGAAGCTAATGGATGTCACAGCGCCCTCTGATACATTTCACACATGTTACATTTTCCACTAACCTTTTCGCTTAAAAAGTGTGTACTCATCATCAACCACACCTGCGTCCTTCAGTAGGACTTTTAACCTGTGGCCAGGACAAGCAAAATTGCCTTTAAGGCAATTTCCTTTTATTCTCTCATATTCTTGTCATTTAAAAAAAAAATTATAATTTTTACGGGATGTGGGAGTTGCTGGCGAGGCCAGCATTTGCTGCCTAGCCCCAATTGCCCTTGAGAAGATGGTCGTGAGCTGCCTTCTTGAACCGCTACAGCCTATCTGATGCCGTTAACATTTCTTCCGCATCCCGATTAGAAATACCCACTTTTGTTAAGGGAATGCAATAATGCCCTGATTGGATGACCTGTATTCATCTGATTTTCCAAACACAGTTGCTGTGTCGTGACCCACGTCCAGTTTCATTTCTGCCTTGTTCATGGAATACTTACTCGACAGCAAGAGCTGATAGCGCCGTTAAGAAAGTGACTTACTTCAGTTATTTTCCATTCAATCACCCCCCCTGTGTTGGCATTTCCGAACATGAAGCAAATAGATCTTTCATACACCCTGACCACGTGACCGATCGAATCTAAATAACATTTGAACTGATCCACGCACTGTTGAGATGCAACCACTGTCGAACACAGCACGATTAAATGAAACCGTGACTGACACAGCCATTCAGGAACTAAAGATTCTTGTAGCTAGTACAGTTCCCTCACACTGAACATTCTCATCTTCAATCCCAAATTCTCCGTCGCTTCAAAAACCTGCTCTTCTGTTTTGGACTGCTCATCTGCTGCCTTCGTCCTTCTAGATGGTAGTGGTCGTGGGTTTGGTAGGTGCTGTCTCAGGAAATGCCACAATCATGGAGTCTTCCATCCTGTGTGGCATTTCCTGTGTCTCCTCTGTGTCACTAATGCCGCTATGAATAATTGCTTTCTCCGAAATAAAGCAGAAGACATTGGATTCAAAAGGTGTTTTTGAGAATAAGAATAATAATCATCTTTATTAGTGTCACAAGTAGGCTTACATTAACACTGCAGTGAAGTTACTGTGAACAGCCCCGTGTCGCCACACTCCGGCGCCTGTTCGGGTACACAGAGGGAGAATTCAGAATGTCCCATTCACCTAACAAGCACGCATTTCGGGACTTGTGGGAGGAAACCGGAGCACCCAGAGGAAACCCACGCAGACACGGGGAGAATGTGCAGACTCCGCACAGACAGTGACCCAAGCCGGGAATCAAACCTGGGACCCTGACAACAGTGCTAACCACTGTGCAGTTAAAACCAGGAACCGATCCATATGCAACACCTTCACACAATCCAGCCAGTTCAATGTGAGCTCTGAATATGGAATGTCCAAATTGAGCCTCTGAAATCTTTAACAAAGTCTGTTAAAGTGCGTGATATGAAATTGAAAGTTCCATATTCTCCCCGGACCTCCCTCCTTTTGCGTGAGAGCTGATTGGTGGCGACTTAACCTGAGGGTCACCACACCTCACCTCAGACGAGGGACAAGGTTGAGAAGGTGGGATCTTCATGGATACCCTCAGACTGTACGGGAATTGAACCCACGCTGTTGGCGTCGCTCCATACCACGTACCAGCCATCCAGCCAACTGAGTTAGCTAAAGTCCATGATATGTTTCTCCAAATAATGACTATCCCACTTTGAAAATCTATAGAGGTCTTGTTAAATTCAATAATAGTAAGTGGCTGGGGAATAATACAGCAGCCTGTCTTTTACCTTCAGCAAGTTTATTCTTCAAACAGCTCGGTAGAGATACAACCTCCTTCTGGTTCCCCACTTGTTGCAGCTGTTTCTATTCATCCTGCCATTCTGAAATGGACCACAACCAATTAAGCTAAACCAATTGAACAGAGGGCCAAATTAAAGGAGCAGCCCCTTAAAGGGGTACTGATTTAAACAAATAAAAAAAACAAAAATCACAAGTGAAACTTTGCTGACGTCCCAGATTCGATCCCGGCTCTGAGTCACTGTCCGTGCGGAGTTTGCACATTCTCCCCGTGTTTGCGTGGGTTTCGCCCCCACACCCCAAAGATGTGCAGGGTAGGTGGATTGGCCGCGCTAAATTGCCCCTTAATTGGAAAAAATTAATGGGTACTCTAAATTTATTTTAAAAAAGCAAATGAAACTTAATGTTTTAAACCGAAACGTGATTGCGAGGGTTGATAAGGCGCCTCAGTCCCCACGGTTCCCACCGGGCACGGGAGCGGTTAATAAACAAAATATTCCCCCTGGAACGACAGGCCTTCTTTATGCTCTAAACCCAATGCTCATTAGTTGTCCTTGAAATTCAATTGGCTTAACAAGGAAATTGCCAAATAGCAATTGCTACGACACTGACGTGTCTGTCCATGCCTCGCACGTATCTACTCAGTCACCTTCTTGTAACTTTCATCCACGAAGCTCAGTGGAACTCCCCAGCCTTCCTCGTTATCCAGTTGATGCGCACTCAACTCACAAAATACCCAGATTCTCATTTTACTTGGCGAGCAACGATGCCAAGGCCAGATCTTGCTTTCCCTTTGGTAAGGGCATTACCCCGCCTCCGCGCACCCACTTTATTTTTTCAACTGGTTATGAGGTTGGGAGTTGCAGAACCATCGGTGGGTAATCAAATCCTGAACATTTATACTTGCTTTAAGCCCTTCTCCATAAGAGGAGATCCGATTACAAACTCCTGTTTGAACAAAAATACCTTAGTTTCCAAACTTCAACTTTAGCCAACCATGTTAACTCATTCTTAAGCCAGATGGGGAAATGGCAACCCATTGACCAATCTTTCACTTATTACTAGATTTATTTGCAGAAATAACAAACGTCTGCCCCTTCCCCAATTGACCCAGAATCCAACCCAATAGGGCAGCACGGTAGCACTGTGGTTACCACTGTTGCTTCACAGCGCCAGGGCCCCAGGTTCGATTCCCGGCTTGGGTCACTGTCTGTGCGGAGTCTGCACGTTCTCCCCGTGTCTGCGTGTGTTTCCTCCGGGGGCTCCGGTTTCCTCCCACAAGTCCCGAAAGACGTGTTTGCTAGGTGACTTGGACATTCTGAATTCTCCCTCTGTGTACCTGAACAGGCGCCGGAATGTGGCGACGAGGGTCTTCTCACAGTAACTTCATTGCAGTGTTAATGTATGCCTACCTGTGACACTAATAAAATATTATTGATTAGAGGTCTCTCTTTAAGCTCATTTGATCAGAATCATAAAACCATGGAATCCTTACGGTGCAGAAGGAGGCCATTCGGCCCATTGAGTCTTCACCGATTCTCTGAATGAGCACCCTACCCAGGTCCATTCCCACACCCTATCCCCACAACTCTGCCTAATCTGCCCATCCCTGGACACTAAGGGGCCATTTTACCACGACCAATCCACCTAACCTGCCCCTGCGGTGTGCACCGGTCATGGAGGGTCTCAGGCGGGGCATCAGGGCACCACGTTGTCCCCCTCCAGGGACACCCAGGCACGAACGGATTGAGAGGCGGACAGTTGGGTCGAATGACCCCCCCCCTTGACCGGACCTGTCAATGGCCACCTTGACCAGGCCCAGGGGCAGGCTAACAAGGGGGTGCTCTGCCATGCCTGCCCCCTCCCCCCATTCCACAATTCTCACTTTATATTCTTTTGATAAACAATAAAGATAAACAAATTAACAAATAAAGTAACAAACAAGCACCCCTTCAAGGGGAATTGTAACAAACAGACAAAATCTTAAAAAACCTTCTGAAACAAAGTTAAAGTAACTGTCCCCGGAGCTGATCATGCAGTCCAGCACAGCGGTGCCCACTGGGTACGGTGGGCCTCATGGGCACTGGCAGACACCGCCCTCTCCAGAGACACCCTGGCGCGAATGTAGCCACGGAGGAGAGACAGACAGTCGGACCAAGTGATCCCCCTTGACCGCCCACTGCCTGGGCCTATTAGTGGCCACTTTGGCCGGGCCGAGGAGGTCATCCCTCTGCCAGTCTCCCTTTGTCCTCTTTTCGCTTTCCGATTGGCGTAGGAAGGCCAGTGTGCCACGAGAATGGATGTGTCAGACGACCTGCTGGCGGCAAGTCATGTGATGGGACCTCCAGGAATACATTTAACCGCAGTTGGCAACCCAAACTGAATACAGTATTTGTGTTTTATATTCATTCTCAGATACCCGGGCGTGAACATCCAGAACTTCACCAGCAGCTGGAGCGATGGCCTTGCCTTTAATGCTCTCATCCACAAACACAGGTACGCGGCTCTGGGCTCTGGGGTTGGACATTCACTGTGTACACTGCGGAGGCATGGGAGGTTCTGACGCACTGTTTGAAGGGCAGGGTTGTGCCAGACACTGGCCAGTGGGTGCCCAGTGCCGTTGCCCAGTGTTAGAAGTTGCCACTGTTCGCCGGGGGAGTGCGGAATGTCCAGGAGTGAGGGAATAATGCCCCGGCCACATTGAGGAGGCGGAAGGATGAACGAGAGAGGTAGAGGGTCCCTCCCTGCCACCCGCCTGTCAGATTAAATATCTCCCCCTCCCACCGTTTCCAAACTCGCCTCGGTCGGGGTCATTGAATTCCACCCTTAGGCCGAGATTTTCCTACCACGGGGATGTGGGGGCCAGCCAGAATTCCACTGACTTTCAGTGGGACTGGACAATCCCGGCAACGGGTGGCAGATCCCATCCTTAGAATGGGAACTTCCCGCGTAAACTGATCACTGTGCAGTTGCACCTTCACTCTACTTTCTCTCTCTATCTTGCTTATTCTCTCCCTTTCTCTCTCTTTGCCTCTCCCTCTCTTTCCTTTCCCTCTCTATGCCTCGCCCGCTTTCCCTCTCTTTTCCCTTTCTTGTGCCTTTCCTTTACTCTCCCTTTCTCTCCACTTTCCTTTCTCCCTGCAGAAGGATGCAGAGATGCTTCAGCAGGATTTGGGCAGGCTGAGTGAGTGGGCACATGCATGGCAGATGCAGCATAACTTGGATAAATGTGAGGTTATCCGCTTCGGTAGCAAAAATAGGAAGGCAGATTATTATTTGAGTGGGCATAAATTGAGAGGGGTGGAGACTCAGCGAGACCTTGGTGTCCTCGTGCATCAGTCGCTGAAACTAAGTGTACAGGTGCCGGCCAAGAAGGCAAATGGCCTTCATAGCGAAAGGAATTGTGGAAAAGAATAGGGATGTTTTATTCCATATGTATAGTACATTGGTAATGCCAAACCTGGAGTATTGTGAGCAGTTTTGGTGTCCTTAGCTGAGGAAGGATGTTCTTGCTATGGAGGGAGGACAGCGAAGGTTTACCTGGCTGATTCCTGGGATGGCGGGACTGTCACATGAGGGGAGACTAAGTCGGTTAGGATTATATTCATTAGACATAATTGGAGACTCTACATTTAGTTTCCTTGTCCAAATCATTCATACATAATGCAAACATTTGGGGTCCTAGCACAGATCCCTGTGGTACCCCACTAGTCACTGCCTACCCTTTGGAAAAAGACCCATTTACTCCAATGAATAGGAGTTTAGAAGATTGAGAGGGGATCTCAGAGAAACTTATAAAATTCTGAACAGGATTAGACAGGGTAGATTCAGAAAGAATGTTCCCGATGGTGGGGGAGTCCAGAACAAGGGGTCATAGTTTGAGACTAAGGGTGAGGAGGAATTTTTTTCACCAGAGCGTGATGAATCTGTGGAATTCACTATCACAGAAAATAGTTGAGGCAAAAACATTGCCTAATTTCAAGAAGGAATTTGATATAGCTCTTGGGGCTAAAGGGATCAAGGTGTGTGGGGGAGGGGGGGTGGGGGGGTGGGGGGGATCAGGGTATTGAACTTGATGATCAGCCGTGATCAGAATGAATGGCGGAGCAGGCTCGAAGGGCCGAATGGCCTCCTCCTGCTTCTATTTTCTATGTATGTTTCCATGTATACCAATCCCATTTACCGGCACTATAGAGTCTCACAACTGTGGAGTCATAGAGTCAAACAAATGGAACTTTTGCACTCCAGATATTACGACAGTCCCTCTTGGATTTACGAAAGCTTGTTCAGCACCGTTCAAAGTCCTCAAGGCATAGGCGGTAGGTCTTTGTGCTCTGTCTTTCATTTTATGGGCTAAAGCCACTCCGATATGGGCAGCACGGTAGCATTGTGGATAGCACAGTTGCTTCACAGCTCCAGGGTCCCAGGTTCGATTCCGGCTTGGGTCACTGTCTGTGCGGAGTCTGCACGTCCTCCCCGTGTGTGCGTGGGTTTCCTCCGGGTGCTCCGGTTTCCTCCCACAGTCCAAAGATGTGCAGGTTAGGTGGATTGGCCATGATAAATTGCCCTTAGTGTCCAAAATTGCCCTTAGTGTTGAGTGGGGTTGCTAGGTTATGGGGATAGGGTGGAGGTGTTGACCTTGGGTAGGGTGCTCTTTCCAAGAGCCGGTGCAGACTCGATGGGCCGAATAGCCTCCTTCTGCACTGTAAATTCTATGAAATTCCGTAAGGGGACACATCACAGGTAAAATGATCTCTTTTGAAGGGTCAAACTGGACCAAGAGATTGGATGACTATAAGGCTAGTTTAACTTGTTCAAAAGCTTCTTCCTGATGCTCTTTCCAGGACCACATTCTTCTTGTGCAATGTGTAAGGGTGCCAACATTGTAGAAAGATTTGGAATAAATCTGTCATAATAGTTCATCATTCCCCAAAAGGATTTCAATTCTGACGCATTTTGGGGGGCCGGTTTCTTTGAGCTTCTATTCCACAGGGTGTAGCCCTATGGCGTCTACCATGAATCCTAAGTACGTCACTTCATGCGCTTATAACGTACATTTCTCTGTTTTCAGCCTTTCTCTGGCCTTCTGAAACCTTTAAAAAACTTATCCGAGGTTTGCTAGGTGCTCCTTTTCGGACGCACCTGTAATCAGTACTTCATCTAGATAGGCAATCACCCTGTGTAGATCCTGTCGAACACTTTTCATCGTGCGTTGGTAGCAGGGGCTCCGAAAGATAGCCGAGTATACTGGTATAAGCCTTCATTAGTGTTTATAGTGAATGATTCCCTGATGTTTTGTCTAACACTAATTGTTGGGATGACTCATATCAAGTTTAGTATACATTAAGCCTCCTGCCAATTTATCAAATATATCTTCAATTCCTGGTGTTGGGTACCGGTCTAATTTGGTTACAGTTTGTTCGTAGTCCCCCGCATATCCTGATGATTCCATTTGGTTTTAACACTGGCACAGTTGGAGTAACCCACTCTGAAAACTGTACAGGTTTGATAATCCCTCATTCTTCTAGTCTCTCGAGTTCAGACTCAATCTTCTCAGTAAGGTAGAGGGGACAGATCGGGTTCTGAAAAACTTAGGTTTGGCCTCAGGATCCACATAAATCTTTGCTTTTAGGCCATGTATCTTGCCTAATTGGTCTTGGAAAACTTCTTTATCTTGTTTTGACACATCATGAAGACCTCCTTCATTAATTTGTAAGGTTTCTAGACAGTTTAATCTCATTTGGTGAATTCCATACTTCAGATCCATTTTTAGGTAAATCTCAACACTGAGTACTGGAGTGGGAGTTTTTTTTTTAATGCCCCCTTGTGGGCTTTGCCTAGTCTTGCATTTCCTCCGAATGAGCCCCCTTTTATTGCAGGCATAACGTGTAGCTTCCCTGAATTTACATATTTCTTGGGGATGATCTCCCGAACACTGGCAGCTTCTTATTAACTGCTGGTCTGTGGACCATATTCCCTATATCTCTTCACTCTCTTCAGTTCCGAGCCTCTTTGCTTGTTACTTTCTGCACCTTCATCTTTTGATGCCACGACTGCCAAATGGCATCCCGCCAAACCTGGTGGACCTCACCTGCTTGCACGCTCTGTAACTCCATTACCCCCGCCCATTCAGCACCTTCCGTGGACTGGATGACCTTTAATGCCTTCTTGAAGCTAATCTCTGTCTTTGCTAACAATTTTCTTTATATGTGTCATTAACACCACAGACAAACCTATCCCTCAACATATCACTGAGTGCAGATCCAAACTCATTTTGTTCAGCTGTTTGTTTTAGGCGCGCCACAAACGGCACAATTTTCTCCCCTACTACTCTTGTCGTCAAATTGAACTTGTATCGTTGCATTATTATCGAGGGCTTCGGGTAATAATGTTCCTTGACTAATTCTACAAGCTCCTCGAAAGTGAAAATGAAATGAAATGAAAATCGCTTATTGTCACGAGTAGGCTTCAATGAAGTTACTGTGAAAAGCCCCTAGTCGCCACATTCCGGCGCCTGTTCGGGGAGGCTGGTACGAGAATTGAACCGTGCTGCTGGCCTGCCTTGGTCTGCTTTAAAAGCCAGCGATTAGCCCAGTGAGCTAAAAGTATTTGAATCGAGGCTTGTGAGGAAGTCAGACTCTTAATCAGGTCATATGTGGGAGCCCTGCAGGCAGTCAACAAGATAACAAGCCTCTTTCCCCCGCCCCACAGATTGTGTTGGCCTTAAAAAAAGTCATGGGGCGTCATTCTCCGACCCCCCAGCGGGTCGGAGAATGGCCGTTGGCCGCCGTGAATCCCGCCCCCGCCGGTTGCCGAAGTCTCCGGTACCGGAGATTGGGCGGGGGCAGGAATCGGGCCGCGGCGGTTGGCGGCCCCCCCCCCCGCTCAATTCTCCGGCCCGGATGGGCCGAAGTCCCGCCGAGAAATTGCCTGTCCCGCCGGCGTAAATTAAAGTAGGTATTTACCGGCGGGACAAGGCGGCATGGGCGGGGTCCTGGGGGGGGGCGCGGGGCGATCTGACCCCGGGGGGTGCCCCCACGGTGGCCTGGCCTGCGATCGGGGCCCACCGATCCGCGGGCGGGACTGTGCCGTGGGGGCACTCTTTCCCTTCCGCCTCCGCCACGGTCTCCACCATGGCGGAGGCGGAAGAGACTCTCCCCACTGCGCATGCGCGGGAAGCTGTCGGCGGCCGCTGACGCTCCCGCGCATGCGCCGCATTTCCGCGCCAGCTGGTGGGGCAACAAACGCCGTTTCCGCCAGCTGGCGGGGCGGAAATCCCTCCGGCGCCGGCCTAGCCCCTCAATGTCGGGGCTCGGCCCCCAAAGCTGCGGAGCATTCCGCACCTTTGGGGCGGCGCGATGCCCGTCTGACTGGCGCCGTTATGGGCGCCAGTCGGCGGACATCGCGCCGTTGGGGGAGAATTTCGCCCATGGTGTTTGTCATATAGTTCCCTTTTTCCCATATTGGGGTCGAATGGTTCTTGTTTGCCAATAAGAGGCATTTGGACACTCGCAGACTGCTGAACGAGTTTGCTCCAAAGGAAAGGCTTTCACACGAGGTCTGCTCTCCCGATTCCTGTGGCAGCAGGATGGCACTCTGGTTGATCCTCGTCGCCAATGTAACATCCTGACAGAGGAACAATCACCAAGTTGATTAACGAATAACGGTTTATTGAAGTAATAACTATACAGACAGTGAGATAAAAGGCTACCATGTTCCAAGGCTCCAAGCTCCTAACTAACTGCGAAAACTGTGCTCCGCCCCCAGTTTTTGCTTGCTCCGGCCCATTGGCCAATCGGATCATGTGACACTTGGGGGAACTTGTCCCCTTAAAGGGGCACGCGACCACAAGATGGATTTGTAATAATCTTTCCAGACTCAAATACTCCCAATCTGTATCCCTTCAACATCCCAGTGATCAGTGTTTGCGTATTCTCTGTATTCTCCCGAGTGTCTCCTCCACATCCCACTCTTTCCCTGCGTCATCTCTATATTCTGTTCCCAGTGAAGTAATGAGCCTAATATTTGACCTTTCAGGAGCGACCTCATTGACTACACCAAACTGCAGAAATCCAACACGACCTTTAACCTCCAGCAGGCGTTTAACGTGGCAGAACAGCGACTGGGGGTGGCCAAACTCTTGGACCCGGAAGGTATGTCCTTGAGCAGCTCGTTGGCACAGACAGAGAGTGAGAGAGACAGAGAGTGAGACACAGAGAGAGAGAGACGTGTACTCTGGTGATTTGTCTGGTTTCAATCCAGTCATCACTGATTCACAGGTAGTCAGTCGATTGTTTTGTGTGGGAGCCTTTAATTCAAATTGCACAACAGAGACACTGACTGTCCGGTGACACTCAATACAATTCTCAGTGACACATACCTGTCCTGGGAGTGTTTGATGGGGACAGTGTAGAGGGAGCTTTACTCTGTATCTAACCCCGTGCTGTACCTGTCCTGAGAGTGTTTGATGGGGACAGTGTAGAGGGAGCTTTACTCTGTATCTGACCCCGTGCTGTACCTGACCTGGGAGCGTTTGATGGGGACAGTGTGGAGGGAACTTTACTCTGTATCTAACCCTTTGCTGTACCTGTCCTGGGAGTGTTCGATGGGGACAGTGTACAGGGAGATTTACTCTGTATCTAACCCCGTGCTGTACCTGTCCTGGGAGAGTTTGATGGGGACAGTGTAGAGGGAGGTTTACTCTGTATCTAACCGTGTGCTGTACCTGCCCTGGGAGTGTTTGATGGGGACAGTGTCGAGGGAGCTTTACTCTGTATCTAACCTCGTGCTGTACCTGTCCTGGGAGTGTTTGATGGGGACAATGTAGAGTGCACTTTACTCTGTATCATATCCTGTGCTGTACCTGTCCTGGGAGTGTTTGATGGGGACATTGTTTTGATAAGGTAAATTCTGAAAGATTATTCCTTCCAGCAGGCAATTTAATTAATATCATTGAGACACGATTTTGTGGGGGAGAACATTTTTATTCTCTCAGTTGTTGAGATCCGGAACACACAGCTGAAAATGTGATGTTTTCTTTAAATAAGATTCGAAGGGAGTTGGCCAGGGAACTTGATGATCGGGAACTTATAGGGATACGGAGAAAAATGGTGATTTGGGACTATCCCGACCCCCCTTTCAAAGAGCTAGGAGTGGCGTGACGGGCTGAATGGTCCCCTGTCCTGTGAATTCCTACAATTCTAAAGAAAGTGGTTGTCATTTCTGTCCATTAGGCAGGCTGATGATTCTCAGATGCATGTTGGTGACTGCACATCAGCCCTTTCTCTGCATTTCTGACCGTTTACACCTTGAACTGTTCCCGCAGATGTCAACACCCAGAACCCTGATGAGAAGTCGATCATCACCTACGTCGTGTCCTATTACCATTACTTTTCCAAGATGAAGGCACTCGCGGTGGAGGGGAAGAGGATCGGAAAGGTGAGATAACCGTCTCAGGATGGGAGGGGCTCCTTCGCTGCTCTGGGAACCGGATACTGGGTCAGGGTTGGCCTGGGAACTGGTCCAGGACACGGCGGCACAGTGGTTAGCACTGCTGCCTCACAGTACCAGGGACCCGGGTTCAATTCCAGCCTCGGGCGACTATCTGTGTGGAGTTTGCACGTTCTCCGCGTGTCTGCGTGGGTTTCCTCCGGGTGCTCCGGTTTCCTCCCACAGCCCAAAGGTGTGCAGGTTAAGTGGATTGGCCATGCTTAACTAAGGGGCAATTTAGCCCCTTAGTTTCCAAAGATGTGCCGGTTAGATGGGGTTATGGGGAGAGGGTGGGGGAGTGGGCCCGGGCAGGGTGCTCTTTCAGAGGGTCGGTGCAGACTTGATGGGCCGAAAGGCCTCCTTCTGAACTGTCGGGTGCAAGGATTCTCTGATACCTGGCATCAAAAACCTTCATGGACTGTTTGCCAATAGCAGCAGCTTCCACTACATTATCCATTCCAAACATCCGGTTCACCCCATCTATTCCCAGTATATTCAAACATTCACATCTGTTCTCAGAACACACAGCGTGTAGTATTCCCACCCATTCCCCAACCCACCAGGATATCAAAATCAGTTACACACTGTCCCCCCCGCCTCTCGCTGACACATTGCTGCCCCTCCCACATACACCCCCCCCGCCCCCGCCTCTCGGTGACACATTGCCGCCCCTCCCACATACACCCCCCGCCCCGCCTCTCGGTGACACATTGCTGCCCCTCCCACTTACACCAGACCCCCCCCTGCCTCTCGGTGACACATTCCTGCCCCTCCCACTTACCCCCCCCCGCCTCTAGGTGACACATTGCGGCTCCTCCCACTTACACACCCCCGCCTCTCGGTGACACATTGCTGCCCCTCCCACTTACACCCCCCCCCGCCTCTCGGTGACTCATTGCTGCCCCTCCCACATACACCCCCCGCCTCTCGGTGACTCATTGCTGCCCCTCCCACTTACACCACCCGCCTCTCGGTGACTCATTGCTGCCCCTCCCACTTACACCACCCGCCTCTCGGTGACACATTGCTGCCCCTCCCACTTACCCCCCTGCCTCTCAGTGTCACATTGCTGCTCCTCCCACTTACCACCCCCCCCCCACCTCTCGGTGACACATTCCTGCTCCTCCCACTTACACCACCCGCCTCTTGGTGACTAATTGCTGCCCCTCCGACTTACCCCCCCGCCTCTCGGTGACACATTGCTGCCCCTCCCACTTACCCCCCCGCCTCTCAGTGACAGATTGCTGCTCCTCCCACTTAACCCCCACCCCCCGCCTCTCTGTGACACATTGCTGCCTCTCCCACTAACCCCCCCCGCCTCTCGGTGACACATTGCTGCCCCTCCCACTTACCCCCCCGCCTCTCGGTGACACATTGCTGCTCCTCCCACTTACCCCCCGCCTCTCAGTGACACATTGCTGCTCCTCCCACTTACCCCCCCCGCCTCACGGTGACACATTGCTGCTCCTCCCACTTACCCCCCCCGCCTCTCAGTGACACATTGCTGCCTCTCCCACTAACCCCCCCGCCTCTCTGTGACACATTGCTGCTCCTCCCACTTACACCCCCCACCGCCCCCCCCACCCCCCCGCCTCTCGGTGACACATTGCTGCCCCTCCCACTTACACCCCCCGCCTCTCAGTGACACATTGCTGCTCCTCACACTTACACCCCCCACCGCCCCCCCCACCCCCCCGCCTCTCGGTGACACATTGCCGCCCCTCCCACTTACCCCTCCCCCGCCTCTCGGTGACACATTGCCGCCCCTCCCACTTACCCCCCCCACCTCTCGGTAACACATTTCCGCCCCTCCCACTTACCCCCCCTCCGCCTCTCGGTGACTCATTGCTGCCCCTCCCACTTACACCCCCCCGCCTCTCGGTGACACATTGCTGCCCCTCCCACTTACACCTCCCCCGCCTCTCGGTGACACATTGCTGCCCCTCCCACTTACCCCTCCCCCGCCTCTCGGTGACACATTGCCGCCCCTCCCACATACACCCCCCCCGCCCCCGCCTCTCGGTGACTCATTGCTGCCCCTCCCACTTACACCACCCCCCGCTTCTCGGTGACTCATTGCTGCCCCTCCCCCTTACCCCCCGCCTCTCGGTGACACATTGCTGCTCCTCCCACTTACCCCCCCGCCTCTCGGTGACTCATTGTTGCCCCTCCCACTTACCCCCCCCCGCCTCTCAGTGACACATTGCTGCTCCTCCCACTTACCCCCCCGCCTCTTGGTGACTCATTGCTGCCCCTCCCACTTACACCCCGCCTCTCGGTGACTCATTGCTGCCCCTCCCACTTACCCCCCGCCTCTCGGTGACTCATTGCTGCCCCTCCCACTTACACCCCCCGCCTCTCAGTGACACATTGCCGCCCCTCCCACTTACCCCCCCACCCGCCTCACGGTAACACATTGCTGCCCCTCCCACTTACACCTCCCCCGCCTCTCGGTGACACATTGCTGCCCCTCCCACTTGCACCTCCCCCGCCTCTCGGTGACACATTGCTGCCCCTCCCACTTACCCCCCCCGCCTCTCGGTGACACATTGCTGCCCCTCCCACTTACCCCCCCCGCCTCTCGGTGACTCATTGCTGCCCCTCCCACTTACACCACCCGCCTCTCGGTGACTCATTGCTGTCCCTCCCACTTACCCCCCCGCCTCTCGGTGACACATTGCTGGCCCTCCCACTTACCCCTCCCCCGCCTCTCGGTGACACATTGCTGCTCCTCCCACTTACCCCCCCGCCTCTCGGTGACTCATTGCTGCTCCTCCCACTTACCCCCCCGTCTCTCGGTGACTCATTGCTGCCCCTCCCACTTACCACCCCCCCGCCTCTCGGTGACACATTGCTGCTCCTCCCACTTACCCCCCCGCCTCTTGGTGACACATTGCTGCCCCTCCCACTTACACCCCCCGCCTCTCGATGACACATTGCTGCCCCTCCCACTTACACCACCCCCCCCGCCTCTCGGAGACACATTGCTGCTCCTCCCACTTACACCCCCCCCCGCCTCTCGGTGACACATTGCTGCCCCTCCCACTTACCCCCCCCGCCTCTCGGTGACACATTGCTGCCCCTCCCACTTACCCCCCCCGCCTCTCGGTGACACATTGCTGCTCCTCCCACTTACCCCCCCGCCTCTCGGTGACACATTGCAGCTCCTCCCACTTACACCACCCCCCCGCCTCTCGGTGACATATTGCTGCTCCTCCCACTTACACCACCCCCCCGCCTCTCGGTGACACATTGCTGCCCCTCCCACTTACCCCCCCGCCTCTCGGTGACACATTGCTGCCCCTCCCACTTACCCCCCCGCCTCTCGGTGACACATTGCTGCCCCTCCCACTGACACCACCCCCCCCGCCTCTCGGTGACACATTGCTGCTCCTCCCACTTACCCCCCCCGCCTCTCGGTGACACATTGCCACCCCTCCCACTTACACCCCCCCGCCTCTTGGTGACACATTGCCACCCCTCCCACTTACACCCCCCGCCTCTTGGTGACACATTGCTGCCCCTCCCACTTACACCCCCCGCCTCTCGATTACACATTGCTGCCCCTCCCACTGACACCACCCCCCCCCCCGCCTCTCGGTGACACATTGCTGCTCCTCCCACATACACCACCCCCCCCCCGCCACTCGGTGACACATTGCTGCCCCTCCCACTTAACCCACCCCCGCCTCTCGGTGACACATTGCTGCCCCTCCCACTTACACCCCCCGCCTCTCAGTGACACATTGCTGCCCCTCCCACTTACCCCCCCCGCCTCTCGGTGACACATTGCTGCTCCTCCCACTGACACCCCCCCGCCTCTCGGTGACACATTGCTGCCCCTCCCACTTACCCCCCCGCCTCTTGGTGACACATTGCTGCCCCTCCCACTTACACCCCCCGCCTCTCGATTACACATTGCTGCCCCTCCCACTTAACCCTCCCCCACCTCTCGGTGACACATTGCTGCCCCTCCCACTTACCCCCCCGCCTCACGGTGACACTTTGCCGCCCCTCCCACTTACACCCCCCCGCCCCCCCCGCATCTCGGTGACACATTGCTGCTCCTCCCACTTACCCCCCCCCGCCCCCCCGCCTCTCAGTGACACATTGCCGCCCCTCCCACTTCCAACCCCCCCTCTCGGTGACACATTGCCGCTCCTCCCACTTACCCCCCCGCCTCTCGGTGACACATTGCCACCCCTCCCACTTACCCCCCCCGCCTCTCAGTGACACATTGCCGC
Organism: Scyliorhinus torazame; assembly: GCF_047496885.1. Taxonomy (NCBI): domain Eukaryota; kingdom Metazoa; phylum Chordata; class Chondrichthyes; order Carcharhiniformes; family Scyliorhinidae; genus Scyliorhinus; species Scyliorhinus torazame. The sequence continues at coordinate 31,002,942 of NC_092731.1, forward strand.
CCCTCCCACTTACCCCCCCCGCGCCTCTCGGTGACACATTGCTGCCCCTCCCACTTACCCCCCCGCCTCACGGTGACACATTGCCGCCCCTCCCACTTACCCCCCCCCCCCCGCGCCTCTCGGTGACACATTGCTGCTCCTCCCACTTACCCCCCCCCCGAGCCTCTCGGTGACACATTGCTGCTCCTCCCACTTACCCCCCCGCCTCTTGGTGACACATTGCTGCCCCTCCCACTTACCCCTCCCCCGTCTCTCAGTGACACATTGCTGCTCCACCCACTTACACCCCCCCCGCCTCTCGGTGACACATTGCTGCTCCTCCCACTTACACCCCCCCCCCCCGTCTCTCAGTGACACATTGCGGCTCCTCCCACTTACACCCCCCCCGCCTCTCGGTGACACATTGCTGCTCCTCCCACTTGCCCCCCCCGCCTCTCGGTGACACATTGCTGCTCCTCCCACTTACCCCCCCCGCCTCTCGGTGACACATTGCTGCCCCTCCCACTTACCCCTCCCCCGCCTCTCGGTGACACATTGCTGCTCCTCCCACTTACCCCCCCGCCTCTCGGTGACTCATTGCTGCTCCTCCCACTTACCCCCCCCGTCTCTCGGTGACTCATTGCTGCCCCTCCCACTTACCACCCCCCCGCCTCTCGGTGACACATTGCTGCTCCTCCCACTTACCCCCCCGCCTCTTGGTGACACATTGCTGCCCCTCCCACTTACACCCCCCGCCTCTCGATGACACATTGCTGCCCCTCCCACTTACCACCCCCCCGCCTCTCGGTGACACATTGCTGCTCCTCCCACTTACACCACCCCCCCCGCCTCTCGGAGACACATTGCTGCTCCTCCCACTTACACCCCCCCCCCGCCTCTCGGTGACACATTGCTGCCCCTCCCACTTACCCCCCCCGCCTCTCGGTGACACATTGCTGCCCCTCCCACTTACCCCCCCCGCCTCTCGGTGACACATTGCTGCTCCTCCCACTTACCCCCCCGCCTCTCGGTGACACATTGCTGCTCCTCCCACTTACCCCCCCGCCTCTCGGTGACACATTGCTGCCCCTCCCACTTACCCCCCCCGCCTCTCGGTGACACATTGCTGCCCCTCCCACTTACCCCCCCCGCCTCTCGGTGACACATTGCTGCTCCTCCCACTTACCCCCCCGCCTCTCGGTGTCACATTGCTGCTCCTCCCACTTACACCCCCCCCCGCCTCTCGGTGACACATTGCTGCCCCTCCCACTTACCCCCCCGCCTCTCGGTGACACATTGCTGCCCCTCCCACTTACCCCCCCGCCTCTCGGTGACACATTGCTGCCCCTCCCACTTACCCCCCCGCCTCTCGGTGACACATTGCCACCCCTCCCACTTACACCCCCCGCCTCTTGGTGACACATTGCTGCCCCTCCCACTTACACCCCCCGCCTCTCGGTGACACATTGCGGCTCCTCCCACTTACACCCCCCCCCCCCCCCGTCTCTCAGTGACACATTGCGGCTCCTCCCACTTACACCCCCCCCGCCTCTCGGTGACACATTGCTGCTCCTCCCACTTGCCCCCCCCGCCTCTCGGTGACACATTGCTGCTCCTCCCACTTACCCCCCCCGCCTCTCGGTGACACATTGCTGCTCCTCCCACTTACCCCCCCGCCTCTCGGTGACTCATTGCTGCTCCTCCCACTTACCCCCCCGTCTCTCGGTGACTCATTGCTGCCCCTCCCACTTACCACCCCCCCGCCTCTCGGTGACACATTGCTGCTCCTCCCACTTACCCCCCGCCTCTTGGTGACACATTGCTGCCCCTCCCACTTACCCCCCCGTCTCTCGGTGACACATTGCTGCTCCTCCCACTTACCCCCCGCCTCTTGGTGACACATTGCTGCCCCTCCCACTTACACCCCCCGCCTCTCGATGACACATTGCTGCCCCTCCCACTTACCACCCCCCCGCCTCTCGGTGACACATTGCTGCTCCTCCCACTTACACCACCCCCCCCCGCCTCTCGGAGACACATTGCTGCTCCTCCCACTTACACCCCCCCCCGCCTCTCGGTGACACATTGCTGCCCCTCCCACTTACCCCCCCCGCCTCTCGGTGACACATTGCTGCCCCTCCCACTTACCCCCCCCGCCTCTCGGTGACACATTGCAGCTCCTCCCACTTACACCACCCCCCCCGCCTCTCGGTGTCACATTGCTGCTCCTCCCACTTACACCCCCCCCGCCTCTCGGTGACACATTGCTGCCCCTCCCACTTACCCCCCCGCCTCTCGGTGGCACATTGCTGCCCCTCCCACTTACCCCCCCGCCTCTCGGTGACACATTGCTGCCCCTCCCACTGACACCACCCCCCCGCCTCTCGGTGACACATTGCCACCCCTCCCACTTACACCCCCCGCCTCTTGGTGACACATTGCTGCCCCTCCCACTTACACCCCCCGCCTCTCGATTACACATTGCTGCCCCTCCCACTGACACCACCCCCCCCCCGCCTCTCGGTGACACATTGCTGCTCCTCCCACATACACCACCCCCCCCGCCACTCGGTGACACATTGCTGCCCCTCCCACTTACCCCACCCCCGCCCCTCGGTGACACATTGCTGCCCCTCCCACTTACACCCCCCGCCTCTCAGTGACACATTGCTGCCCCTCCCACTTACACCCCCCGCCTCTCAGTGACACATTGCTGCCCCTCCCACTTACACCCCCCCCTCCCCCCCCCCTCTCGGTGACACATTGCCGCTCCTCCCACTTACACCACCCGCCCACCTCTCGGTGACACATTGCTGCCCCTCCCACTTACCCCCCCGCCGCACGGTGACACATTGCCGCCCCTCCCACTTACACCCCCCCCCCCGCGCCTCTCGGTGACACATTGCTGCTCCTCCCACTTACCCCCCCCCCACCTCTCGGTGACACATTGCTGCCCCTCCAACTTACCCCCCCGCCTCTCGGTGACACATTGCTGCCCCTCCCACTTACCCCTCCCCCGCCTCTCGGTGACACATTGCTGCTCCTCCCACTTACACCCCCCCCGCCTCTCGGTGACTCATTGCTGCCCCTCCCACTTACCCCCCCGCCTCTCGATGACACATTGCTGCCCCTCCCACTTACCCCCCCGCCTCTCGGTGACTCATTGCTGCCCTCCCACTTACCCCCCCGCCTCTCGGTGACACATTGCTGCCCCTCCCACTTACACGCCCCCCGCCTCTCGGTGACACATTGCTGCTCCTCCCACTTACACCCCCCCTCGGTAACACATTGCTGCCCCTCCCACTTACCCCCCCGCCTCTCTGTGACACATTGCCGCTACTCCCACTTACCCCCCCGCCTCTCGGTGACACATTGCTGCCCCTCCCACTTACACCCCCCGCCCGCCTCTCGGTGACACATTGCTGCCCCTCCCACTTACACCTCCCCCGCCTCTCGGTGACACATTGCTGCCCCTCCCACTTACACCCCCCCGCCTCTCGGTGACACATTGCCGCCCCTCCCACTTACACCCCCCGCCCGCCTCTCGGTGACACCTTGCTGCCCCTCCCACTTACACCCCCCCGCCTCTCGGTGACACATTGCTGCCCCTCCCACTTACACCTCCCCCGCCTCTCGGTGACACATTGCTGCCCCTCCCACTTACACCCCCCCGCCTCTCGGTGACACATTGCTGCCCCTCCCACTTACACCCCCCCTGCCTCTCGGTGACACATTGCTGCCCCTCCCACTTACACCTCCCCCGCCTCTCGGTGACACATTGCTGCCCCTCCCACTTATACCCCCCCCGCCTCTCGGTGACACATTGCTGCCCCTCCCACTTACCCCTCCCCCGCCTCTCGGTGACACATTGCCGCCCCTCCCACTTACACCCCCCCGCCCCCCCGCCTCTCGGTGACACATTGCTGCCCCTCCCACTTACCCCCCCCCGCCTCTCGGTGACACATTGCTGCCCCTCCCACTTACCCCCCCCGCCTCTCGGTGACACATTGCCGCTCCTCCCACTTACACCCCCCGCCTCTCGGTGACACATTGCTGCCCCTCCCACTTACCCCTCCCCCGCCTCTCGGTGACACATTGCTGCCCCTCCCACTTACCCCCCCCGCCTCTCGGTGACACATTGCTGCCCCTCCCACTTACCCCTCCCCCGCTTCTCGGTGACACATTGCTGCCCCTCCCACTTACCACCCCCGCTTCTCGGTGACACATTGCTGCCCCTCCCACTTACCCCCCCCCCGCCTCTCGGTGACTCATTGCTGCCCCTCCCACTTACACCCCCCCCCCGCCTCTCGGTGACACATTGCTGCCCCTCCCACTTACACCCCCCGCCTCTCAGTGACACATTGCTGCTCCTCCCACTTACCCCCCCCGCCTCTCAGTGACACATTGCTGCCCCTCCCACTTACACCACCCGCCCCCCTCTCGGTGACACATTGCCGCCCCTCCCACTTACACCACCCGCCCACCTCTCGGTGACACATTGCCGCCCCTCCCACTTACACCCCCCGCCCGCCTCTCGGTGACACATTGCTGCCCCTCCCACTTACACCCCCCTCCTCTCGGTGACACATTGCTGCCCCTCCCACTTACACCCCCCCTCTCGGTGACACATTGCTGCCCCTCCCACTTACACCCCCCCCGCCTCTCGGTGACACATTGCTGCTCCTCCCACTTACCCCCCCCCCACCTCTCGGTGACACATTGCTGCCCCTCCCACTTACCCCCCCCCCGCCTCTTGGTGACACATTGCTGCCCCTCCCACTTACCCCTCCCCCGCCTCTCGGTGACACATTGCTGCTCCTCCCACTTACACCCCCCCGCCTCTCGGTGACTCATTGCTGCCCCTCCCACTTACCCCCCGCCTCTCGATGACACATTGCTGCCCCTCCCACTTACCCCCCCGCCTCTCGGTGACTCATTGCTGCCCCTCCCACTTACCCCCCCGCCTCTCGGTGACACATTGCTGCCCCTCCCACTTACACCCCCCCCGCCTCTCGGTGACACATTGCTGCTCCTCCCACTTACACCCCCCCCCTCGGTAACACATTGCTGCCCCTCCCACTTACCTCCCCGCCTCTCTGTGACACATTGCCGCTACTCCCACTTACCCCCCGCCTCTCGGTGACACATTGCTGCCCCTCCCACTTACACCCCCCGCCCGCCTCTCGGTTACACATTGCTGCCCCTCCCACTTACACCTCCCCCGCCTCTCGGTGACACATTGCTGCCCCTCCCACTTACACCCCCCCCGCCTCTCGGTGACACATTGTCGCCCCTCCCACTTACACCCCCCGCCCGCCTCTCGGTGACACATTGCTGCCCCTCCCACTTACACCCCCCCGCCTCTCGATGACACATTGCTGCCCCTCCCACTTACACCTCCCCCGCCTCTCGGTGACACATTGCTGCCCCTCCCACTTACACCCCCCCGCCTCTCGGTGACACATTGCTGCCCCTCCCACTTACACCCCCGCCTCTCGGTGACACATTGCTGCCCCTCCCACTTACACCTCCCCCGCCTCTCGGTGACACATTGCTGCCCCTCCCACTTACACCCCCCCGCCTCTCGGTGACACATTGCTGCCCCTCCCACTTACCCCTCCCCCGCTTCTCGGTGACACATTGCCGCCCCTCCCACTTACACCCCCCCGCCCCCCCGCCTCTCGGTGACACATTGCTGCCCCTCCCACTTACCCCCCCCCGCCTCTCGGTGACACATTGCTGCCCCTCCCACTTACCCCCCCCCCGCCTCTCGGTGACACATTGCCGCTCCTCCCACTTACACCCCCCGCCTCTCGGTGACACATTGCTGCCCCTCCCACTTACCCCTCCCCCGCCTCTCGGTGACACATTGCTGCCCCTCCCACTTACCCCCCCGCCTCTCGGTGACACATTGCTGCCCCTCCCACTTACCCCTCCCCCGCCTCTCGGTGACACATTGCTGCCCCTCCCACTTACCCCCCCCGCTTCTCGGTGACACATTGCTGCCCCTCCCACTTACCCCCCCCGCCTCTCGGTGACTCATTGCTGCCCCTCCCACTTACACCCCCCCCGCCTCTCGGTGACACATTGCCGCCCCTCCCACTTACCCCCCCGCCTCTCGGTGACACATTGCTGCTCCTCCCACTTACCCCCCCCCGCCTCTCGGTGACACATTGCTGCCCCTCCCACTTACCCATCCCCCGCCTCTCGGTGACTCATTGCTGCCCCTCCCACTTACACCCCCCCCGCCTCTCGGTGACACATTGCCGCCCCTCCCACTTACCCCCCCGCCTCTCAGTGACACATTGCTGCCCCTCCCACTTACACCCCCCGCCTCTCAGTGACACATTGCTGCTCCTCCCACTTACCCCCCCCCGCCTCTCAGTGACACATTGCTGCCCCTCCCACTTACACCACCCGCCCCCCTCTCGGTGACACATTGCCGCCCCTCCCACTTACACCACCCGCCCACCTCTCGGTGACACATTGCCGCCCCTCCCACTTACACCCCGCCCCCCCTCTCGGTGACACATAGCCGCTCCTCCCACTTACACCCCCCGCCCGCCTCTCGGTGACACATTGCTGCTCCTCCCACTTACACCCCCCTCCTCTCGGTGACACATTGCTGTCCCTCCCACTTACACCCCCCCTCTCGGTGACACATTGCTGCCCCTCCCACTTACACCCCCCCGCCTCTCGGTGACACATTGCTGCCCCTCCCACTTACACCCCCCCCGCCTCTCGGTGACACATTGCTGCCCCTCCCACTTACACCCCCCCCCTCTCGGTGACACATTGCTGCCCCTCCCACTTACACCCCCCTCCTCTCGGTGACACATTGCTGCCCCTCACACATACACCCCCCCGTCTCGGTGACACATTGCTGCCCCTCCCACTTACACTTCCCGCCTCTCAGTTTCCCTGTGCTCTCTCTATTACTGCTCAATCGCTCACTTGCAAATTAATCCCCCTTCCTCCCTTTCACATTCTCACTTCGCTCCAACTCTCTCACTTTCTATCTCTCTGGTCACACACCTGCACCTTTGCTTTTGGCTCATTATTTTTCTCAGTGCGCTTTACCATGTCGCTCTTGTTCTTTCTGCTCTCTCAGTCTCTCTCCCGCTCCCGCTCTCACTCTCTCCCCCTCCCGCTCTCACTCTCTCCCCCTCCCGCTCTCACTCTCTCCCCCTCCCGCTTCACTCTCTCTCCCCCTCCCGCTCTCACTCTCCCTCCCCCTCCCACTCTCACTCTCTCCCCCTCCCGCTCTCACTCTCTCCCCCTCCCGCTCTCACTCTCTCTCCCCCTCCCGCTCTCACTCTCCCCCACCCTCCCGCTCTCACTCTCTCCCCCTCCCGCTCTCACTCTCTCCCCCTCCCGCTCTCACTCTCTCCCCCTCCCGCTCTCACTCTCTCCCCGTCCCGCTCTCACTCTCTCCCCCTCCCGCTCTCACTCTCTCTCCCCCTCCCGCTCTCACTCTCTCCCCCTCCCGCTCTCACTCTCTCTCCCCCTCCCGCTCTCACCCCTCCCGCTCTCACTCTTTCTCCCCCTCCCGCTCTCACTCTCTCTCCCCCTCCCGCTCTCACTCTCTCCCCCTCCCGCTCTCACTCTCTCTCCCCCTCCCACTCTCACTCTCTCCCCCTCCCGCTCTCACTCTCTCTCCCCCTCCCGCTCTCACTCTCTCTCCCCCTCCCGCTCTCACTCTCTCCCCCTCCCGCTCTCACTCTCTCTCCCCCTCCCGCTCTCACTCTCTCCCGCTCTCACTCTCTCTCCCCCTCCCGCTCTCACTCTCTCCCCCTCCCGCTCTCACTCTCTCTCCCCCTCCCGCTCTCACCCCTCCCGCTCTCACTCTTTCTCCCCCTCCCGCTCTCACTCTCTCTCCCCCTCCCGCTCTCACTCTCTCCCCCTCCCGCTCTCACTCTCTCTCCCCCTCCCACTCTCACTCTCTCCCCCTCCCGCTCTCACTCTCTCTCCCCCTCCCGCTCTCACTCTCTCTCCCCCTCCCGCTCTCACTCTATCCCCTTCCCGCTCTCACTCTCTCTCCCCCTCCCGCTCCCACTCTCTCTCCCCCTCCCGCTCTCACTCTCTCCCCCTCCCGCTCTCACTCTCTCTCCCCCTCCTGCTCTCACTCTCTCCCCCTCCCGCTCCCACTCTCTCTCCCCCTCCCGCTCTCACTCTCTCCCCCTCCCGCTCTCACTCTCTCCCCCTCCCGCTCTCACTCTCTCCCCCTCTGGCACTCTCTTCTCTCCCTCACTCTCTCTTCCCTTTCCCTCTGTCACTCCCTCTCTCCCTCTCTCAGTGTCCCATGTTAAGTTTCGATGGTGTCTCAGTAATAAAAACTCATCCTCTTCCATTCCAAATTTACTGTGTTCTGCAGCATCCCACCCAACACCACACTGCAACCAGTATCCCCTTTATATATACGTACAGTCTATCAAACAACCAGTGTGGTCCATGAAACAATTACAGCTCCAATTCTGAGTTAA
>NC_092731.1:31011503-31101720 GCF_047496885.1 Scyliorhinus torazame
TGAACACATCCTGGCAACCGCTGAATATAACCTGGCAACCGCTGCCCAGCAACTAACCCCAGAACCACTGAATACATCCTGACAACTCCTGAATACATCCTGGCAGCCACCCCGGCAACCGCTACCAGCAACCACACCAGCACACCCTGAATGCCTCCCAGCAACCACCCCGCGCGACAACTGAACACATCACGGCAACTGTTCCACACAATCCCGGCATCCTCCCTTACAACCACTGCCCGGTAACTGTTTCACACAACCCGGCAACCACCCTGACAACCACTGAACACAACTCGGCAATCATCCCGACAACCATCCGAGCAACCACTGACCAGGAACCACCCTGGCAACCACTGAACACATCCCTCCACCACCGACACACAGTGGCAGCCGTGTGTACCCTCTACAAGGTGCACTGCAGGAACTCACCAAGGCTCCTTCAGCAGCACCTTCCAAACCCACAAACCTTGACCATCTAGAAGGGCAAGGACAGCAGGCACAAGGGAACACCACCACCTGGAGGTTCCCCTCCAAGCCACTCACCACCCTGACTTGGAAATATATCATCGTCCCCTTCAGTCTCGCTGGGTCAAAATCCTGGAATTCCCTCCCTGACAGCACAGGGGGTGTACCTACACCAGACGGGCTGCAGAGGCTCAAGAAGACGACTCACCGCCACCTCCTCAAGGGGCAATTAGAGGTGGGCAATCAATGCTGGCCTAGCCAGCGACAGCCAAACCCCTGGAAAGGATAAATAATAGATAAATTGCTGAACACATTCCAACGAGCATCCAGCACCCAATGAGCTGACCCAACAACTACTGAACATGTCTCGGTGAATCTTCCAGCCTGGCAGCCGAAACATATTCCGGCAACGATCCAGGAAACCGGAACGCATCCCGGCAACCACCCAGGGCAGCGACTTAACGCATCCCGGCGATCACACTGGTAGCCACAGAACATACCGCGGCAACGCCGTACGCATCCAGGCAACCTCTGAATACATCCCAGCAGCCGCCATACACATTCCTGCCACCGAGCTAGGCTTGGGCACTTAGACCGTTAAAATGTCGCAAAACAGGTACACAAGTGAACAAAAAGGCGAATGGAACGCTGGCCTTTATATCTCGAGGTCTCGAATGCAAGGAGGGTGAAGTCCTGCTTCAGCCTCACAAAACCCCGGCGAGACCAATGCTGGGGTCCCACAACCCAGCCGTGGCCTTGATGGGAATCCAGTGTAAGTTGACCAGGCCTCAAAAGGGTTAAATTTCGGGGAGGGACAACATAAACTAGGGCAGTGGTCCCTGGGATTTAGAAGATTGAGGGGTGACTTTATCGAAATTTTCAAAATATTGAGGAGAGGAGATAGCTCACATCGAGAGCAACTATTTCCGCTGATAATGGAGTCTCGGACTGGGGGGTCACAGTGTAAATATTAGAGCCAATATTTTCAGGAATTAAGTTAATGAACTCTTCTAAATACAGCGGGCCGGATTCTCCGTGAATTGGCACCATGGCCTGACGTAGGCGCCAAAAACGGGCGGGAAACACACCGGCGTCGGGCCCTCCAGAACGTTGCGAATTCTCCGGCCGGGGATGGGCTAGCAGCGGCGTGACGCCATTTCGCGACGGCGTCACCCGTCACAGACGCGCATGGCATCGCAGCACTAAACACGCCCCCCCCCCCCCCCCCCCTCCCGGAGATCCGGCAAAATGGCCGCCCGCCGCGCAGCACCAAGGTTCCAGGAGCGGGGCATCGAGGCGCTCCTGGACGCAGTGGAGCAGAGGAGGGAGGCCCTGTACCCCGGACCACGGCCGCAGGGTCGCTCCAAGCTTCAGCCGGCGCCTGTGGAGGGAGGTGGCAGAGGCCGTCAGTGCCGTGGCCGTAACAGCAAGGACAGGCGTCCAGTGTCACAAGAAGGTCAATGACCTTGTCAGGGCAGCAGGGTGAGTACCCCCCGCCAGCCACAATGGGCGGCACAGCCCTAGGTGCAACCGACATGGCTGCACCCACCCATGCAGGCTGCATTGGCAGGATGGGTTGCGCACCTCTGCCAACATACACACAACCGCTGGCCTGCAATGTGTATCTCTGCCTAACACTGTTGCCCTTTAATCCATGCCACCCTCCCGCCCCTCACAGGAGAAGCGCGCTCACAACAACCGGGACCGTGAGAAGACCGGAGGGGTCCACACCGAACTGCGATCACTCACTATTCATGAGGAGAGGGCCGTGGACCTTGCAGGCGGACCTGAGGCCAGGAGGTTGCGGATGCAGAGGTCGAGGGCGCACCACCAAGTGAGACGCCCCACTGCCTGCCCCCCCTTTTCCCCCTTCCCCCTTCCCTATCCCCCACATCACCCCTTCCCCCATATCCCCCCTTCCCCCATATCCCCCCTTCCCCATATCCCCCTTTTTCCCCTATCCCCCCATCCCCCTATCCCCTTCCCCTATCCCCCCTTGCCCCATATCCCCCCCTTGTCCATATCCCCCCTTGCACAATATCCCCCCATTCCCCATATCCCCCCCTTTCCCCATATCTCCCCCTTCCCCCATATTCCCCTTTTTCCCCTAACCCCCTTCCCCATATACCCCTTTCCCCCGTATCCCCCTTTCCCTCATATCCCCCTTTCCCCCATATCCCCCTTCCCCCATATCCCCCTTCCCCCATATCCCCCTTTCCCCATATCCCCCTTTCCCCCATATCCCCCTTTTCCCCATATCCCCCTTTCACCATATCCCCCATTCCCCCATATCCCCCTGACCGCCCAGGACATTGATGCCAGGACACTGACGCCCAGGACACTGACGCCCAGGGCACAGACGCCCAGGGCACAGACGCCCAGGGCACAGACCGCCCAGGGCACAGACGCCCAGGGCACAGACGCCCAGGGCACAGACGCCCAGGGCACAGACGCCCAGGGCACAGACGCCCAGGGCACAGACGCCCAGGGCACTGAAGCCAAGGACACTGACGCCCAGGGCACCAGACGCCCAGGGCACAGACGCCCAGGGCACAGACGCCCAGGGCACAGACGCCCAGGACAACCGACGCCCAGGACACCGACGCCCAGGAAACTGACGCCCAGGACACTGACGCCCAGGATACTGACGCCAGGACACTGACGCCAGGACACTGACGCCCAGGACACTGACGCCCAGGACACTGACGCCCAGGACACTGACGCCCAGGACACTGACGCCCAGGACACTGACGCCCAGGACACTGACGCACAGGACACTGACGCACAGGACACCGACGCCCAGGACACCGACGCCCAGGACACCGACGCCCAGGACACCGACGCCCAGGACACTGACGCCCAGGACACCGACGCCCAGGACACCGACGCCCAGGACACCGATGCCCAGGACACCGACGCCCAGGACACTGACGCCCAGGACACTGACCGCCCAGGACACTGAAGCCCAGGACACCGACGCCCAGGACACCGACGCCCAGGACACCGACGCCCAGGACACTGACGCCCAGGACACTGAAGCCCAGGACACTGACGCCCAGGACACTGACGCCCAAGACACTGATGCCCAAGACACTGATGCCCAAGACACTGATGCCCAGGACACTGACGCCCAGGACACTGACGCCCAGGATACTGATGCCCAGGACACTATCGCACAGGACCCCGAACACACAGGAGCCTAACACACAGGAGCCTAACACACAGGACATCCACACACAGGGGACGGATGGACAGGAGCCACCACTTCAGGGGACCCTGACTTTGGGTTGGACGAGGAGCACGACACTACGCCACTGCTATCTCCTACACCCTCCACCAGCGCAGAGACACTCAACTTGGTTGGGCACTTTAGTCTGGTACACTGACTGATGCGCACAACACAGCCGTCCCGGTACAGCAGGTGGAGGTAGGAGCAGCCGAGGGGCCGGGCGGTCAGAGGGCTGCCCGGCGCAGGCAACGTTCTGCCGCCCAGATGGGTCCCGGGTTCCTGGAATTACCACACCCACCCATAGACCCGATGCACTCACGGACCAAGGGACGATCGAAGGAGGCGACTGCCGACTTGCGGCAGCTGGAGGAGTCCACACGCGTGCAGGAGCAGGGAGTGGTGCCGGTCATGCGTGCCAACCCAGGCCGAAACCGCACGGGTGGAGTCCGCGGTGGAGGCAATGGGGGTGACGGTGGCAGATATAGGGAGCAGTATGCAAGGCCTGGGGCTTTCCGTGCCAGCGGCGTCCGTGGCCCAGGACGTAGCTGCCCCTCTCACAGGCAGCCATGAGCCAGAGCCAGCAGCAGATCGCAGAGGCGCTCAACGCCATGGCCCAGTCCCAGCAGGCCATCGCTGAGGGCATCGGCACCATTGCCCAGGTGCTGGCCGGGCCGTCGCCCAGACACAGACAGGGATGGCCAACTCCCTGAGCTCCATGGCTGCAAACTTGCAGACCCTTGTTGATACCAGGGCGGGCCTCCAGGACTGGCAGCGCCAGGTGTCGGGGGGGGGGGGGGCGTTGGGTGCTCGGTCCGTTCGCATCCCCGACCCATGTAGAGTCCCGGGCCATCGGGCACCCCGAGGGGAGGAGGAGGTGCTGCGGCCCATTCCGGGTCCCCCTTTAGGGGAGGTCCCGGAACACTGCGATACTTTGGACTCTCCCCCCCCCCACACCCCTTCCGCCCCAGGTGCATCGGGTGGGCAACAGGCAGGACAGGCTGGCAGCTCGCCATCCCAGTCGCCCAGGCCGCAGCCTGGCCCATCTAGGCCAGGACGCCCCAGGAAACGGCCGCCAAAGGGATCCCGTGTCAGAGGGCAGGAATCACAGGAGTCCACCTCCAGTTCTGCTGTACCTTCTGGGGAACCACCTAGACGTAGTCATAGGGCCCGTAAAGCCAGAAAATTAGACACTGAGTAAGTTGGCACGGGTGCAGGGCACAGATTAGTTACAGGGGCGAGGGCACGTGTATGAACTGTTTGTTATTAAAATCACTTTCACACCTACAGAAGCTGCCTTTGTGCTCTGTCCGAAGCGTGCGGGGTGGGGTGTGAGGTGAACGCCAGTGTGTGTGTGAGGGGTGATAGAACGTCGGCCTCAGGTGAGTGTGTGTCCCCCCCCTCCCCCCGGGTCGCCCCTCCCGCCATCCCCCCAGGCAGACAACGGGACCGTGCGCTGCAGTGTCACGGCCGCATGCAGGGATGGTCCGGGTAGATGGTGGTACTGTGACCATGGGTCAGGACATTGTCCAACGATGTAGAGCCAGGAGCTCATCGCAGGGCGGGTTGTCATCATCCTCCATGGCCTGCAATAGACACGCGTCCACCGGCGACCGTGTGAGCCCGGCCCGTTGTGCCGCAGGTGGATGTGCAATGGAGGGGTGGTGTGCATGCGGGTGGGGTGAGGGTGGTTGGTGTTGGGTGGGTGGGGTGAGGGTGGTAGGCTGGTGCTGTACTGTGCTGTCTGTGCCCACAGTCGGCGATTCCCATCCCCCCCCCTAGTCCGTGAACCGGGCGGCTATCAGCCTGTCCCGTGTCCGCTGGCCCAGCCGGTAACGGTGGGCAGCCTCCCGTCCATGTCCAGCCCGTCTGTCCTGTTCATTTCCCCCATCCTCCTCATCTGGGGAGGTCTGCGCCTCGTCTTGCTGTTCCTCCCCTTCCCCCTCCTCTGCCTGCAGCACATCGCCCCTCTGCTGGGCTGTGTTGTGCAGGACGCAGCACATCGCTACGATGCGGCCGACCCTCTCCGACGGGTACTGGAGGGCCCCTCCAGAGTGGTCCAGGCACCGAAACCGCATCTTCAGCAGCCCAAAGCACCTCTCGACCACACCCCTGGTCGCTGCATGGGCATCGTTGTAGCGGTTCTCCGTGTCAGTCTGTGGCTTCCGTATAGACGGCATCAGCCACGACCACAACGGGTAACCCCTGTCGCCCAGCAACCAGCCCCTCAGCTGGGTTGGGGGGGGGGGGGGGCCTCGAACATGCTGGGGATGAAAGATTGCGCCAATACGAATGAGTCATGTACACTGCCTGGGTACCGGCGCCGACGTGCAGGATCCTTATGCGGTGGTCACAGACCACCAGCACGTTCATGGAGTAGGTCCCCTTCCTATTCGTGAACACAGCCCTGTTATCCGCAGGTGGTCGCACGGCAACGTGCATCCCATCGATCGCCCCCTGGACCAATGGGCACCCTGGCCATGTCAGCGAATCCCGCTGCCCGGGCATCCTGGTGGGCACGGTCTACAGGGATTTGAATATAGCGGTCCGCAATGGCAAACAGGGTGTCTGTCACTGCCCGGATGCACCGGTGCACCGATGTCTGCGCAGATGCCGGACAGATCCCCACTGGGCGCCTGGAATGACCCCGTGGCATAAATGTTCAGGCCCAGCGTGACCTGACGGCCACGGGGAGAGTGTGTCCGCCCCAGTGCCACACGGTGCCAGGTGTGCCATGAGATGGCAGATGTGGGCGACGGTTTCCTGGCTCATTCGGAGTCCCCTTCCTGCATGCCCGGTCCGTGAGGTCCTGGTACGCCGAGCGGGGCCGGTACACACGGGGCCTAATCAGGCGTCTCCGTCTCCGTGGCACCACCACCTCCTCCACCTCCTCCTCGTTCCTGTCGGGGCGGGCGGCCCACCAGCCTGGGCAGCTGCCACCTGCCTCCCTGCGGCACGCTCCTCTGCGGCAGCCTCCGCCGCCTCCCTGGCACGCTCGTCCTCCAGCTCCCCCAGGGAAACATGTAGAAGTGCGGCTCCCGCCACGGTGGCCAACATCGCTGGGTGATGACCGAACATAACGGCCTGCAGGGGGTGGGGGTGGGAGGGATAGACGACATGTCATCTTTGCCCCCCACCCCCCTTCCCGCAGCCAGGTGCCATGGGCTGCATGGTCGCGGACTGTTGCAAGCTGGCACCTGTCCAGACGAACCCCGCCCCCCCCCGTCCTCCCTGGCACGCACCCTCCCCAACCCCCCCCCCCCCCCACTCTCCTCCCCGGCACGCACCCTCCCCATCACTCTCGCCCTCCCCAACCCCCCCCCCCCCCCCCCCCCCCCCACTCTCCTCCCCGGCACGCACCCTCCCCATCATTCGCCCTCCCCAACGCCCCCCCCTATCCTCCACGGCACGCGCCCTCCCTATCACTCGCCCTCCCCCAACCCCCACCCCCCCCTCCCTCCCCGGCACTCGCCCTCCCCAACCCCCACCCCCCCTCCTCCCCGGCACGCACCCTCCCCATCATTCGCCCTCCCCAACGCCCCCCCCTATACTCCACGGCACGCACCCTCCCTATCACTCGCCCTCCCCAACCCCCACCCCCCCCCTCCCTCCCCGGCACTCGCCCTCCCCAACCCCCACCCACCCTCCTCCCCATCACTTGCCCTCCCCAATGCCCCCCCTCCTCCCCGGCACACACCCTCCCCATCACTCGCCCTCCCCAACCCCCACCCCCTCCTCCCCGGCACACACCCTCCCCATCACTCGCCCTCCCCAACCCCCACCCCCCCTCCTCTCTGGCAGACACCCTCCCTATCACTCGCCCTCCCCAACGCCCCCCCCCCCACTCTCCTCCCCATCACTCGCCCTCCCGAACCCCCAGCCACCCTCCTCCCCATCACTCACCCTCCCCAACCCCCACCCCCCTCCTCCCCAGCACGCACCCCTCCCCATCATTCGCCCTCCCCAACCCCCCACCCGCCCTCCTCCCCGGCACTCGCCCTCCCCCAACCCCCACCCCCCCTCCTCCCCGGCACGCACCCCTCCCCATCACTCGCCCTCCCCAACCCCCACCCCCTCCTTCCCGGCACACAACCTTCCCATCACTCGCCCTCCCCCAACCCCCACCCCCCCACTCCTCTCTGGCAGACACCTTCCCCATCACTCGCCCACCCCAATGCCCCCCCCCACTCTCCTCCCCCTCCCCCCCCCTCCTCCCCATCCCCCCTCCCCTCCCCAGTTCCCCTCCCCCACCCCATCCCCCACCCCCCCCACCTCCCCCTATGCCCCTCTCCCCCCTCCCCCCCTCCCCCCGCAACGCACACTCCAACGGCTCCTCCCACCCCCACCCCCACAAACCTGCGGCCGTGCCGTCACTTCTCCGGTGGCCGTCACACGCTGACCCCTACCTCCGCACTGGCCGGAGTCAACCAGGCACGACTGGTTGACGCCGTTAAATAGGTGGTTTGATTTCCGCCAACATGACCCCGTGGTCACGTCGGCGGGACTTCGGTCCATCCGGCCCGGAGAATTCGGGCGGCCCCGGGGCCTATTGCGTCGTGCCCGTCTTCGCCATTCACGTCAATGGGATTTTTGGGGGGCTGGGGAGTATCGCGAGCGGCGTCGGTGCGGCGCGGCGGGATTTACGCCGCTCCCGGCGATTCTCCGACCCCGGCGGGGGCTCGGAGAATCCCACCCTATGTGTCAGAGAAATTCTCTTCCACAAACAACAATTGATGGTCAATTGTTAATTTTAAATCGGAGATTGATAGATTCCTGTTAACTGAAGGCGAATAAGTAGTTTTGCGGTGTTAGGTCACAGGTCAGCCATGATCCCTCTGAATCGTAGGACAGGCTCGATGGGCTGAATGGCCTCCTCCCGGTTCCTATCTTCCTGGGATCCTATCCCAGCGGCTGCTCAACACATCCTGGCCAATGGAGTTGTCGACCCAACGAAGACAGCGTGGTTTTATGACGGCAAATCATGTTTGACTATCTGCTAGCAATCTTTGAAGATTTCACAAGCAAAGTGGATCAAGGAGATCCTGTAGATGTATTATATCTGGACTTCCCGACGGCGTTTGATAAGGTGCCGCACAGAAAGATAATTCACAAGCTGGGATCACATAGGATGAGTGGTAACTTATGAGCTTGGATAGAAGACTGGCTGGGCGTATAGGAGACAGAGAGTCGGGATAAATGGGTCTTTTTTGGAACTAGACGTAACTAGTGGGGGGCCCCAGGGTTCGGTCCTTGACCCCCAGCTTTTCACAATCTATATTAACGACTTGGATACAGGGATAGAAGGTTCTATAGCCAAATTCGCAGATGACACAAAAATAGGTGGGATAGTAAGTTGCAATGGGGACTTACAAATGGATATAGGTAGGCCAGGAGAGTGGGCCAAAATGTGGCAGATGAAGTTTAACGTGGATAAGTGCGAGGTGGTGCATTTTGTTCGGAAAAATGGGAAGGCAACTTATTATCTAAATGGGGAGAGAGTTCGGGGAGCTCCGATACAGAGGGATCTGGGTGTCCTTGTGCAGGAGTCACAGAAACGAACCTGCAGGTGCAGCAGATAGTAAAGAAAGCAAATGGAGTGTTGGCATTTATAGCAAAAGGAATCGAGTAAAAAGGTAAGAAAGTGTTGTTGCAACTGTACAAGGCATTGGTGAGACTACTCCTGGAGTATTGTGCCACAGTTCTGGTCCCCTTATTCGAGGTAAGATGTAGTGGCATTGGAGGCAGTTCAGAGGGGATTCACGAGATTGATTCCAGAGATGAGGGGTTTGTCGTAAGAGGAGAGATCGAACAGGTTCGACCGATATCTCTCGAATTTAGAAGAATGAGTGGAGATCAAATTGAGGTAGACAAGATGCTAAAAGGTATGGATAAAGTGGACGTGGAGCGGATGCTTCCTCTAGTGGGGCATAGTCTCAGGTAAGAGGTAGCAAATTTAAAACAGATTTGAGGAGAAACTATTCTCCCAAAGGGTCGTGAATCTGTGGAATTTCGCTACCCCAGAGTGCGGTGGGTGCTGGGACAGTGAGTAAATTTAAGGAGGAGTTAGACCGATTTATAATTGGCAATGGTTGAAGTGTTTTGGAGAACGGGCAGGACGGTGGAGTTGAGGCCAGGATGGGATGAGCCATGATCACATTGAAGATGTTTCGGCTAAATTGCCGCTCCTGCTCCGAGGTCATGTGTTCCAGGGAGGAGGTGCTCTGCCTGATTTTGAAATCCAGCCTCTTGGTCTGTAACATTGTAGGTAATAGATGAGAAACATATCAGCCATGATCAAATGGCGGAGCAGACTCGATGGGCCGAATGGCCTACTTCTGCTCCTATCTCTAATGTACTCATGAAGACACAACGCAGGAGGAATACTTGCGTGCCAAACAGCGAAAGTAGCAAGTGAAAGACAGAGCTGAGCAATCCCGTGACCAATCATATCCTAGCAACTGCTCAACATATCCCAAATATCACTGAACGCATTCCAGTAAATATCCTTGTGGGGCTACTGAGAAGACCTGGCAGCTTCACAGCAGAAATACCTTGGCAGACCTTCCTGCGAACATCGAACACAACTCTGGCAGCCATCATCAAACCCAACAGACAGACAGCAGCATCAGAGGCCAAGTTCTGTTGGCAATGTCACATCTCACAACAAGCAAAGGCTCATAATGTACAGCACTACAAATAAGTGTATTCTAAATAGCAGACAGTGAAAGGCAAGGATCTAATCCAGGGATCTGAGTGTTGGGAATGGGCGGGAGAGATGATAGACAGAATACCAGACTCCCATGAATGAATGGGAGGCTGGAATCTAATAAAGGGCTTTGGGGATTCATATATTCCCATGTGTGGATGATGGGCCACAATCTATTCAAGGGGTTTGGGGGTTTATGGAATAACAGATACCTATGGATGAGTTACAAGTGGGCGGCACGGTGACACAGTGGTTAGCACTGTTGCTTCACAGCGCCAGGTTCCTGGGTTCGATTCCTAGCTTGGGTCACTGTCTGTGCAGAGTCTGCACTTCTCCCCGTGTCCTCCGGGTGCTCCGGTTTCCTCCCACAAGTCCCGAAAGACGTGCTTGCTAGGTGAATTGGACATTTCTGAATTCTCCCTCTGTGTACCCGAACAGGTGCCGGAGTGTGGCGAATCGGGGATTTTCACAGTAACTTCATTGCAGTGTTGCGACAATAAAGATTATTATTTGTATTATATAGGCTGAAATCTAATTGGGCAGTTACTGAGGAATATCGTTTTTGTAAATTTAGTGTACCCAATTATTTTTTTCCAATTAAGGGGCAATTTAGCGCGGCCAATCCACCTAGCCTGCACATTTCTGGGTTGTGGGGGTGAGACCCATGTGCAAACTCCACACGGACAGTGACCCGGGGCCACGATCGAACCCGGGTCCTCGGCGGTGTGAGGCAGCAGTGCTAACCACGATGCCACCATGCCACCCGAGTTAGTGGGGAATATTAATAGGGCAGATTCCCATCTCTCGCGAACACTCTATTCAGTGCAATGTCCGCAGTTAATTACAGCCAAGCATCTCGTTGAGATTAACATGGAAAAATGGGAGCCTCGGGAGGGAGTTTCTGACTGAAATCTAATCAAGGATGAGAGATAAGAGCAACAAATCCCCATGAAAGTGTTACAGACTGGATTCGAATTGAGGAGTTTGAGTGATTGGTATACAAAATAATGGGTACCCAACAGAGTGTTCAGGCTGGAATCTAACCAAAGGATTCAGGTGGTTTACATACAGAGTAACAAATATCCACAAGTAAGTTGAAGGTTGGAAACTAATCGTGGGATTAGTGGGATTGATACATAGGATAAAAGATACTCCAGAGCGAATACAGGGAAGAATCTAATTGAGGGTTTTAAAAAGGTTATGCCTAGAATAACAGAGAGCAAGGATTGGGTTATACGCTGTAATTTAATCTAAGGTTTCAGGGGATTTATATGTAAAATGCAAAGGTGTTACAGGCTGCAATCGAATAGAGTGGTTAGCGAGGTTTATAGATAGAATAACATAGATCGAGGGCGGGATTCTCCGACCCCCCCACCGGGGCGGAGAATCCCCGGGGGGGGCGGTGCGAATCACGCCCCACCGCCCCGAAACGGCAGCTGCCGTATTCTCCAGCGGCGTTTTTTGGCCAGGGGCGGGATTCCCGGCACGCCAGTAGGGGGCCGTTGATAGCGGCCCCCCCCCCCCCCGGCGATTCTCTGGGCCCCGATGGGCCTAGCGGCTGTCCAGCTTTTGCCAGTACCGCCGGCGTGAATCACTCAACTGACATACCAGCGGGACCTGGCAGGCTGGTCGGCGGGGGCGGGGTGGGGGCGGGGGGCGCGGGGGCATCCGACCCCGGGGGGGGGGGGGGGAGTGCCCCCACAGTGGTCTGGCCCGCGATCGGGGCCCACCGATCTGCGGGCGGGCTTGTACCGTGGGGGCATTCCTTTCTTCATGGCTCTGCCATTGTCGGCGCAGAGAACCCCCCCCCCCCCCCCCGCGCATGCGCCAAAATACGCCGGCCGGTCTGCGCATCCGCGGAATCAGGCTGGTAGTTCCGCGCATGCGCAAGATCACGCCAGCCCTTCGGCGCATGCCCGAACGCGCCTCATCCCTTCGACGCCGGCTGGAGCGACACCAATCCCTCTGCCGTCCACCTAGCCCCTGAAAGTGCGGAGTGGTTGCCGCCAATTCTCTTGGTGCCATGGGAACGAAGTCCCCAGAAGGGCGAATCCCAGCCCATATGTTCGAAAATTGTGATGAAATGAAAAAACAAGAAATCCAATGATTGGGAATGTGCTATGGTGATTGTATGTTTAAAGAGGAAAGCACAATTTTAACATGGAGTCTGGAGTAAAGGCAGGTTGGATAAATTGATGGAACAAGGGTTTTGATATGCTAATGTGCAGGTTCAGTCGGCAGTTGGGAAGGCAAATGCAATGTTAGCATTCATGTCGAGAGGGCTAGAATACAAGACCAGGGATATACTTCTGAGGCTGTGTGAAGCTCTGGTCAGACCCCATTTTGAATATTGGGAGCAGTTTTGGACCCCGTATCTAAAGAAGGATGTGCTGGCCTTGGAATGGGTCCAGAGGAGGTTCACAAGAATGATCCCTGGAATGAAGAACTTGTCATATGAGGAGCAGTTGAGGACTCTGGGTCTGTACTCGTTGGAGTTTAGAAGGATGAGGGGGGATCTTATTGAAACTTACAGTATATGTGAGGCCTGGATAGAGTGGACGTGGAGAGGATGTTTCCACTTGTAGGAAAAACTAGAAGCAGGGGACACCATCTCAGACTAAAGGGACGATCCTTTCAAACAGAGATGAGGAGGATTTTTTCAGCGAGAGGGTGGGGAATCTGTGGAACTCTTTGCTGCAGAAGGCTGTGGAGGTCAAATCACTGAGTGTCTTTAAGACAGAGATAGATAGGTTCTTGATCAATAAGGGGATCAGGGGTTCTGGGGAGAAGGCAGGAGAATGGGGATGAGAAACATATCAACCATGATTGAATTACGGAGCAGATTCAATGGGCACGAGTGACCTAATTCTGCTCCTATGTCTTATGGTCTTATGCTGATTAAGAGTTCTGAGAGGATTAGTTCAGAAAAGGCAAGATCAAAAGGAAAAGAAATATTACAGAGGCAAGTTCGTCCAATGCAAGGGAGCTGTTTTGAGTCTGCAAACCATAGCAGCAATCTGTGTCCACTCCCAAAAATCTGTGCCTGGGGAAAACCTGTTTGAAAAGCCAGTTGTCTCTATCATAAGTCAGAAGCAACAGCAAAAGATTTTGGTGCCTGGTGTGGTAACTATTGCTGCATTTCACGTATACTTCAAGTTATAAAACCTATGGGTTGTTGTTTGGGGAGGTTTAGCTCTGAGGAAAAGAAAATAGAGGGGTTTGGAACTAGATAAATTTAACGGTACTGCAAGTAGCCATTAATGTAATTAAGTGTATTTTTAGGTGACTTTCCAGTGTGTTTCACTGTTTAATAACCATTTATTTTGTTTAAAATCATCACAAACCTCTGGGACACCTTTCTCTGGTTCTCACATCTTCCCTCACATTATCGGCAAATTGCAAAATACAATTGAGACCAGTAGTTGCAGGTTTTCCACCTGGGATTTGGAATACCCGCGCATTTTACATCAGCAGCGTTCTTAACATATAGGATTAGAAATAGGTCATATAATCCTGCGAGCCTATTCCACCATTCAGTGATCATGGTTGATCGCTGACCAGGTTCCAACAGTCATCATTGTCTCTTGGCCCTTAACACTTTAGTTAACTGAAATAGGAACACGGAAACAGGAGTGGGTCATTCAGTCTGTCAGGCCTGCAATTACGTCACAAAAATCCCGACAGTGCAGAAGGAGGCCATTCGGCCCATCTAGACTGCACCGGCCCTCCAAAAGAGCACCCCTACCTAGGCCCCATCCCCCGCCCTAACGCCATTACACCATAACCCTTCCTTACCTTTGGACACTAAGGGACAATTTAGCATGGCCAATCCACCTAATCTGCACATCTTTCGACTGTGGGAGGAAACCAGAGCACCCGCTCTGGAAATGAAAATGAATGAAATAAAAATTGCTTATTGTCACAAGTAGGCTTCAAATGAAGTTACTGTGAAAAGCCCCCAGTCGCCACATTCCGGCGCCTGTTCGGGGAGGCTGTTACGGGAAACCCACGCAGACACTGGGAGAACGTGCAGACTCCACACAGACTGCCACCCGAGGCCGGAATCGAGTTCGGGTCCCTGCCGCCATGAGGCAGCAGTGCTAACCACTGTGCCACAAATCCATCTCTGCCCTGTAAGAATTTTCTAAATTTCAATGAGGTCACCCCTCATTCTTCGAAACTCTGGGGAATACAGACCCAGTCTTCTCAATCCCTCCTCATAAAACAATGCTGCCATTCCAGGGATTAATCTAGTGAAACTCCAATACATTCCCTCCAAGGCAAAAGTGTGAAAGTTAAAATTTGCCATTAAAATCACCCCATCTTTACTATTAATTTCTGCATTAATACATTCTGCCACTTCACAGCTGCTATCAGGGGCCTGTGTACGTCTCCCACATCAGTCTAAACTTTTTCTATTTTTTAATTCTATCCATGAGGTTTTCACTGCCTGTTTACCTCCTGTTATATCGTATCTTGTCACTGAAATAATTTATAGCCGTTTACTGGCACAGAACAAAAGAAACATGCGGACCAAGCTTTTCATCTTGTACTCATCAGGCCAGACGCAAGAATACCAAATCTCAAATGGAATATCAATTTATACTGCAAGAGTGTAGGGTGCTGATTGGTTGGCAAGTCGTCTCTGATTAGTCGAGACGTTACCATGGCACTTGCACCACAGGGCTATTGTCGCCCAGACTTCTGTTTGATTTAGGAAAGGTGCAATGCCTGGTCATGTTCTTCTTGCCTGCAGAGGACAGGTCCCTAAATATGAATATATGTGGCTCCCAGCAAGCGTATGAGAGCCACATTGCCAACTCGACGGATCTTAGTATAATTCCGAGCACACTCAGGAATGTTCAGCAAATGCTGTCCAACTGCACGATCACATGACTAACATTAGACATTATATTCTGTGCTGTACAAGCATGGGCTGGTTGAGTACGTTCAATAATCAATTGCAAACAGCCAAAAGGACATGCTGTCTGATATGATCTACCAGTCATTGGGACAGATAGCCGACAAACCTGTCATCATTTCAACAGTGAAATTCATACACCACATTAATGGCCTGATCGGGGTAGCCATTATCTTGCCGGATCATATGAAACTCTATAGTGCAGAAGGAGGTCATTTGGCCCATCAAGTCTGCACCGACCCTCCGAAAGAACCTCCTGTCGAGGCCCACTCCCCCTATCCCGTAAACCCACCTAACCTGCACATCCCTCGACACTAGGCGACAATTTATCACGGCCAATCAACCTAACCTGCACATCTTTGGACTTTGGGAGGAAACCGGAGCACCCGGAGGAAACCCACACACAGACACAGGGAGAAAATGCCAACTCCACACAGACAGTCACCCAAGGCCGGAATTGAACCCGGGTCCCTGGCACCATGAGGCAGCGGTGCTAACCATCGTACCACCTTGCTGCCCATGATGGATGTTATGCGTCCTATTTCAGCATCAAGTTTGCAAAGTGAGCAAAGAGCTCAGTCCTGTTTACACGATTTCTGACGAGGCTAATCTCATAATATGTGGAGCTGTAGAAATTACATTGAATAGATCAAATAGTGACGTTGCGATACCAGCGACACAGGCTGTACGTCCCAACAACTGGTGCATCGTACAAAATCGTGCATCCCTCCAGATGTTCACAGCAAGCAAGAGTGCTGACTACTCAACCAGCCAATGTTTGCAAAATGCAGAATATGAACATGCAGGTCATGTGACATCTTAGTGGGCTACACAGACGATGTAATCAATGGGAGGAGCCAGGTCTGTCTGCAGTTTTGCAGATAGCCGCAGGATTTGATTTTGACAAGACAGAAGGATTTTAAATTGAACAGCAGTCTTGCCAAATGCTGTCAGGTTGATCAGAAGTGTGATGAAACTACTCTTGAAAGGAACTCTCTCCAAAGGTCTGCACAGCTGAGCCTGTTTTGTTAACTTTATTTATAAGTGGCATTTGAACTGCATTGGATTGCCTAATTGGAGTTAGTAGCAGGTATAGATAGTAAGTACTTTTCCTTGTTTAAATGATAATTGTAAATCTACTTCTTGCTGTTAATGTGGTTAATTCTGTGTTTAAATTAAAGTTTTTTATGACATTAAAGATGTCAATTAGTCAGAGTCATCACTGCTGGGGTTAAGTGTACTTTCCTCACAGCTTTATAAACATAATAGCTGTTTAGGGTTTTAGTCCAGTATTCTAACACAAGTGGGGGTCTGGTCTGGTATCCTAACAGTAGGACATTTTATGACAGGGCAATTTCGCGTGGTCAATCCACCTACCAGCACATCTTTGGGTTGTGGGGATGAGACCCGCGCAGACACGGGGAGAATGTGCAAACTCCACACGGACAGTGACCCGGGGCCGGGATCGAACCCGGGTCCCCGGCGCCGTGAGGCAGCAGTGCTAACCACTGCGCCACCCTTCCTAACAGTAGGATAAGAAACACCCGGGAGTGAGTTACAGGCTGGAATGAAGTGCAGTGGTTGAGTGGTTTATATAGAGTATAACGTATACCTGGGTGTGAGTTGCAGGTTGGAATTTAATTGAGGGATTCGGTTGGTTTATATATAGAAATAATGGATACCGGGGAGTGTGGAATGTGGGTTAGACCAAGAATTAAACTCGAGATGGATAGTCTCCACAGAGGCAGTTGGCTGTTGGATTACAGGGGTAACAGAAACAAAAAATATTCCACCACTGCTGGCACTGGAAAAAAAAAGAGCCAACCGCATTGCCTTGGGCCTCGGGTCACATGTAGGCCAGATCGGGTAAGGATGGTAGATTTACTTCCCTAAAGGACATTAGTGAGCCAGGTGGGTTATTATGACAATCGGGTTTAATGGTCAGCATTACCTTTTTTAAAATAAATTTAGAGTACCCAATTATTTTAATTTTTTCCAATTAAGGGGCATTTTAGGGTGATAGACAATTCTACCTAACCTGCACATCTTTGGGTTGTGGGGGTGAGAACCACGCAGACACGGGGAGAATGTGCAAACTCCACACGGACAGTGACCCAGGGCCGGGATTCGAACCCGGGCCCTCAGCGCCGTGAGGCAGCAGTGCTCCACTGTGTCACCGTGCCGCCATGGTCACCATGACCGAGGCTAACTTTCAATTCCAGACTTATTAAATTGAATTTAAATTCCACCAATCACAGTGGTGGCCTTCGACCCCGAGTTCCCAAAGCATTAGCTTAGGCCTCTGGGTAAACAGCCCCAGCGATTTTACCAATCACGCCACCATCTCTCTCTCTGGACAGGCCCTGAGAAACAACCCCTCCCCCCCCCCCCCCCACTCACCCCCGAAACGTTCAAGCACCCACCTCCTGACAGCTCTGGAAGAACTGTTGAAGTTCCCATTGGTCGCTCAAATGCACCAACCAATCATGAGCCTGCTTGTAATTATGTTGACTCCTGAAAACAAAATGGAATACAGTCAGTGCTGGTCTGGGGCAAGGCAACCTTCAAAATCACCAACCAAATTCAGCACGGACTCCACCCGTGGCAATAATCCTGACTGGGCGCCGCAGCTTTGCAGCATTTTGAGAAACAGCCTCTTTCAAATTTTTGACGGGTGTGTCACACTCAGGTGCTGGTCCGCCCATTGTCGCTGGGGCGAAGTCCAAATTCGATCCAGGTTGAGGACAGACTCGTTCTCTCTTCAACCCAAAAAGCGACTCCCCCGAAAGTCTGTTCCACCGGTCAATTAGATCATGACCCAACTATATCTTAACCTTATCTTAACTGTATCTTAACTCCATCCACAACCTTTACTGGAGAAAAAAAAGTATGGAACCTCAGTCTTGAAACTCTTGACTGCCCCCAGATTCCACACCTGTTTGGCGTTAAGAGTCCCGCATTCCCCCTCACTTTTATGCAGAGCTTCCTGACATTGCTCCTGAGTGACTCCCAATACACCAGAAGAAATAGTTTTGATCTTTCCACCTGATGGGCTCCTGGAATCAGTGTAGACACCTCGATCAGGTCTCCCTTTAGTCTGTACTAATCAGGGGATGTTGGCCCAATCTGTCAACATAATCCCTGTGTTTAAACGGCAGTATGATTCTGGTGAATCTTCATCCCGGATATTGGTAAGCATGGTTAAAACAGACGTCCCAGTATTCCTGACGGACACCACTAGCCACATGATGCCGTCCGATGTACATACCCTTTTGTCTCCAATCCCTGCCTCCTATCTCCCATGTCACAAGGCTGCCGCCAATTCCACCATCGCTAATCTCCCATGCAGGACCTTGTCAGCCAGTTTAGCTCAGTTGGCTGGACAGCTGGTTTGTTGATGCAGAGCGAGGCCAGCAACGTGGGTTCAATTCCCATACCGGCTGAGGTTATCCATGAAGGCCCCGCCTTCTCAACCTTGCCCCTCGTGTGGTGACCCTGAGGTTAAATCACCACCAGTCAGTCCTCTCCCCATCAAAGGGGAAAGCAGCCCATGGTCATTTGGGACTACAGCGACTTTACTGTATCAAATTCATTCTGGGAATCCATATAGAAAGAATTAGCAGATGCACGATCAATTATACTCAAATGCGAGGTTGTATCATAACTGAAGGCTTTAATAGACTAGATCTGTTCCCCAGCAGCTTCGGTACAGAATGAGGGCTGCTGGGATGGCACCTGTTCTTATACCCCGCCTGTCAGGGCGGAGCCACATACCAAACTTCCAATGGTAAGCTGCTAGGCTTACCCAATGGTCTACAGCCTCTCGGGTACTGCAATACCTGATACTACCACATTAGCGTAGGCCTGTGGATTACCCGTCCAGTTAGTTTACCGATCACGCCACCACCTCTCTTTCTGGACATGTCCTGACCGCCTCCCCCCCACCCCCGATTGACGCTATCCTGTTCACCATGAGAGAGGCCGCCTCAAAACTCAACAGAAGCAGATGTCGGCCCTTTGGGTCTGCTCCACCATTCAATAAGATCATGCCTGATCTGACTGTGGCCTCAGTACTGCCTCTTACCCCGCCCCTCCCCCCCCCCACTCTCATCCCTTCCCTGTTAGTCAACATAATCAAGAATCTATCTGCGCTTAAAAGTATCCAGTGAACTCCTGCCTCCGTCTCTCTCTGGGGAAGAGGGTTCCAGAGACTCACCACCCTCTGAGAGAGACAGAATTCTCCTCAGGCCCATCC
Organism: Scyliorhinus torazame; assembly: GCF_047496885.1. Taxonomy (NCBI): domain Eukaryota; kingdom Metazoa; phylum Chordata; class Chondrichthyes; order Carcharhiniformes; family Scyliorhinidae; genus Scyliorhinus; species Scyliorhinus torazame. Next base: position 31,031,077 of record NC_092731.1, read on the forward strand.
CAAATGGGGGACCTCCTTTTTAAACCGTGTCCCGTAGTTCTGGTCTCTCCCACAAGGGGGAAACTTCCCCTCAGCACCCACTCTGTCAAGCGCCCTCAGGAGCTGAGATGATTCAATAAGATCGCTGCCCGTTCTTCTAAACTCCAATGGATACAATCCCGGCCTGTCCAACCTTTCCTCGTAAGATGGAGGCCGTGACCCACCCTGTACAAATCCATGCTGACACCCATGTTCAACTCATACTGCTCCTATTTCCACTGCCCCGATTATAGCTTCCAGTAACCGCTGTAGCTCCCTCATCCCTTATGGGGCTGGTTTAGCACAGTGGGCTAAACAGCTGGCTTGGAATGCAGAATAATGCCAGCAGCGCGGGTTCAATTCCCGTACTGGCCTCCCCGAACAGGCACCGGAATGTGGCGACTAGGGGCTTTTCACAGTAACTTCATTGAAGCCTACTTGTGACAATAAGCGATTATTTTTATTATCTCTGGCTCCTTCCATGCTGAAGCGATGGAGTGACATTGACAATTGTACAGTCCAATGGCCCATTCCTGAGACAAGAGGACTTTGTAAAAAAATTATAACCAACACATCTGCAATATTTAATGGACCTGCATTGCCCTCTACCGCTCTCTTTTAATGTTACTGTGAAAACATTTTCCTGTTAGTTTTAATAATCATTGCAAATTCTTTTCCATAACTCCTGGTTTGCCCCAGTCATTATTTTCTCTGCTTCACTTAGTCACTTTTTGTATATAAACTAATCTGGGTCAATAATAATAATAGTCTGTATTGTCACAAGTAGGCTTACATTAACACTGCAATGAAGTTACTGTGAAAATTCCCCAGTCGCCACACTCTGGCGCCTGTTCAGGTACACAGTGGGAGAATTCAGAATGCCCAATTCACCTAACAGCATGGGCGCGATTCTCCACTCCCGCGACTAAGTGCCCACGCCGTCGTGAACGGCGTCGAGGTTCACGACGGCGCAAAAAGGCCCCGATCTCGACCAATTCAGGACCCGAAAATGGGCTAGGATCGGGGCCGCAAGAAACTCGGTGGGGCGTGTCTCGAAAGTAGCGTCATCAGCGCGCGCCGGGCATTGGCACCGCGTAAAAGCGGCGCCGCTTAAATGACGCGGCCAGCGCCGCGTAACTGACGTAACTGACATCACCCGCGCATGCGCGGTTGCCGTCCTCCCCGAGGCTGCCCCACAAGAAGATGTCGGATGGATCTTGCGGGGCGGCGGAGGAAAGGAGGTCCTCCTTCAGAGAGGCCGGCCCGCCGATCGGTGGGCACCGATCGCAGGCCAGACCCCATTTGAGTCCTACCCCGGTGAAAGAACCGCCCTCCCCCCCCCACAGCTGCCCCCCCCACCCCCCCCAGCGTTCCCGCGCTGTTCCTGCTGGCAGCGACCAGGTGTGGATGGCACTGGCGGGAATCCGTGGTTTTGGGCAGGCCGGAAAAAAGCGGGTGTTGCGGAGAATCGCCATTTTGGGTGTCCCAAGCGATTCTCCGGCCTGCGCCGCGCAGAACTCGACGGGGCCGTTCTCGCCGCTTGGGTGAATCGCGGGAGGGCGTCGGACCGGCGTCGCGGGGAAAAATGGCGCGCCAGGGGATTCTCCCAACCGGCGCGGGAGCGGAGAATCGCGCTCCACGTCTTTCGGGACTTGTGGGAGGAAACCGGAGCACCCGGGGGAAACCTGCGCAGACACGGGGAGAACGTGCAGACTCCGCACAGACAGTGACCCAGCAGGGAATCGAACCTGGGACCCTGCCGCTGTGAAGCAACAGTGCTAACCACTGTGCTACCGTGCCGCCCATAATAGTTTTACGATAAGTGTCACTGTCGATTTATATTAGATGTTGGTAACATACAGTTGAATATGTAGCGTTGAAGCAGAAAGAATGAAGGTTTATACAGACAGATTCATAGATGTATTGCAGTGTTGCATTCATCATTAATTGGCATCTTCTTATTTACTCTTTCACAGGATGCGGGAGTGGCCTGCGTTTATTGCCTATCACCAACTAGCATTGAGAAGGTGCTGGTGTGCGCCTTCTTGAGCCGTGGCAGTCCGTGTGGTGCAGGTACACCCACAGTGCTGTTCGGGAGGGAGTTCCAGGATTTTGACTCCGCGACAGTGAAGGAACATTCGATATATTTCCAAGTCGGGATGATGTGTGACTATGAGGGGGAACCTCTAGGTGGGGGCGTTCCCACATATCTACTACCCCTTGTCCTTCAAGATGGTAATTGTCGTGGGTTCGGGAGGCGCGGTCTAAAGAGGGAAACTGGTAGGTGGCGGGTCTCCCCTTGCTCGGAGATTATGAGAGCGCATGCGGGCAAGAGTTGAGTATGGTCCTACCTGCTGCAGATGGATTGGGTTTGATCTCTGATCTTCTCCAGGTAGATATTACCAGCCTTCACGAGCTGGCCCCCAGCCTCAACCACAGTGTTGATCTTCTGCAGGTTTATCTCCAATGTCAACAGGAAGTCTTGATGCTTCTTGATTGCTGATTCCGCTGACTCCATCGATACAGGTAACTCAAGCTGGGCCAGCACAGACTCCTGCCAACAGGATTTACAATCAGATCAAATCACAGCACTCAGGAAAGTGGAATTCACAATCCCCTGGAGGATCAGGGCTCCCCTCCACTAAATGGACAATGACTCTCAGCATTTGCCATCATCGCCCTCAGGTTATCACCAATGGGAAACCTACTGAGTCTCGGACCCCCTTCTATTCTAACGTGGGATGTGGACGCCACTAGCAACGCCAGAATTTATTGCCCAGACCTGATTGCCCGTCGGGAGGTGGTAGTGAGCTGCCATCTTGAAACGCAGCAATCCACAGGGTGTAGGTACACCCAGAGTGCTGTTAGGGAGGGCATGACAGGATTTTGTCCCAGGGACAGTGAGGGAACGGCCGATATATTTCTGAGTCAGGATGTTGAATAACCACATACTGACCCCAATATCAGACAGCGAGACTCAATACTGACCCCAATATCAGTCAGTGAGGCTCGATACTGACCCCAATATCAGACAGTGAGGCTCGATACTGACCCCAATATCAGACAGTGAGGCTCGATACTGACCCCAATATCAGACAGCGAGGCTCGATACTGACCCCAATATCAGACAGTGAGGCTCGATACTGACCCCAATATCAGACAGTGAGGCTCGATACTGACCCCAATATCAGACAGCGAGGCTCGATACTGACCCCAATATCAGACAGTGAGGCTCGATACTGACCCCAATATCAGTCAGTGAGGCTCGATACTGACCCCAATATCAGTCACTGAGACTCGATACTGACCCCAATATCAGACACTGAGACTCGATACTGACCCCAATATCAGTCAGTGAGGCTCGATACTGACCCCAATATCAGACAGTGAGGCTCGATACTGACCCCAATATCAGTCACTGAGACTCGATACTGACCCCAATATCAGTCACTGAGACTCGATACTGACCCCAATATCAGTCAGTGAGGCTCGATACTGACCCCAATATCAGACTGAGACTCGATACTGACCCCAATATCAGACAGTGAGACTCGATACTGACCCCAATATCAGACAGTGAGACTCGATACTGACCCCAATATCAGACAGTGAGATTCAATATGAACCCCAATATCAGACAGTGAGACTCGATACTGACCCCAATATCAGACAGTGAGACTCGATACTGACCCCAATATCAGACAGTGAGATTCAATACTGACCCCAATATCAGACAGTGAGACTCGATACTGACACCAATATCAGTCAGTGAGACTCGATACTGACCCCAATATCAGTCAGTGAGACACAATGCTGACCCCAATATCAGACAGTGAGACTCGATACTGACCCCAATATCAGTCAGTGAGACTCGATACTGACACCAATATCAGACAGTGAGGCTCGATACTGACCCCAATATCAGTCAGTGAGGCTCGATACTGACCCCAATATCAGACAGTGAGACTCGATACTGACCCCAATATCAGTCAGTGAGACTCGATACTCACCCCAATATCAGACAGTGAGACTCAATACTGACCCCAATATCAGAGAGTGAGGCTCAATACTGACCCCAATATCAGACAGTGAGGCTCGATACGGACCCCAATATCAGACAGTGAGACTAGATACTGACCCCAATATCAGTCAGTGAGACTAGATACTGACCCCAATATCAGACAGTGAGCCTCGATACTGACCCCAATACCAGTCAGTGAGGTTCGATACTGACCCCAATATCAGACAGTGAGACTCGATACTGACCCCAATATCAGTCAGTGAGACTCGATACTGACCCCAATATCAGTCAGTGAGACTCGATACTGACCCCAATATCAGACAGTGAGACTCAATACTGACCCCAATATCAGTCAGTGAGACTCAATACTGACCCCAATATCAGACAGTGAGGCTCAATACTGACCCCAATATCAGTCAGTGAGACTCGATACTGACCCCAATATCAGTCAGTGAGACTTGATACTGACCCCAATATCAGACAGTGAGACTCGATACTGACCCCAATATCAGTCAGTGAGGCTCGATACTGACCCCAATATCAGTCACTGAGGCTCGATACTGACCCCAATATCAGTCAGTGAGGCTCGATACTGACCCCAATATCAGTCACTGAGACTCGATACTGACCCCAATATCAGACACTGAGACTCGATACTGACCCCAATATCAGTCAGTGAGGCTCGATACTGATCCCAATATCAGACAGTGAGGCTCGATACTGACCCCAATATCAGTCACTGAGACTCGATACTGACCCCAATATCAGTCACTGAGACTCGATACTGACCCCAATATCAGTCAGTGAGGCTCGATACTGACCCCAATATCAGACTGAGACTCGATACTGACCCCAATATCAGACAGTGAGACTCGATACTGACCCCAATATCAGACAGTGAGACTCGATACTGACCCCAATATCAGACAGTGAGATTCAATATGAACCCCAATATCAGACAGTGAGACTCGATACTGACCCCAATATCAGACAGTGAGATTCAATACTGACCCCAATATCAGACAGTGAGACTCGATACTGACACCAATATCAGTCAGTGAGACTCGATACTGACCCCAATATCAGTCAGTGAGACACAATGCTGACCCCAATATCAGACAGTGAGACTCGATACTGACCCCAATATCAGTCAGTGAGACTCGATACTGACCCCAATATCAGACAGTGAGGCTCGATACTGACCCCAATATCAGTCAGTGAGGCTCGATACTGACCCCAATATCAGACAGTGAGACTCAATACTGACCCCAATATCAGTCAGTGAGACTCGATACTCACCCCAATATCAGACAGTGAGACGCAATACTGACCCCAATATCAGAGAGTGAGGCTCAATACTGACCCCAATATCAGACAGTGAGGCTCGATACGGACCCCAATATCAGACAGTGAGACTCGATACGGACCCCAATATCAGACAGTGAGACTAGATACTGACCCCAATATCAGTCAGTGAGGCTCGATACTGACCCCAATATCAGTCAGTGAGGCTCGATACTGACCCCAATATCAGACAGTGAGACTCGATACTGACCCCAATATCAGTCAGTGAGGCTCGATACTGACCCCAATATCACACAGTGAGACCCGATACTGACCCCAATATCACACAGTGAGGCCCGATACTGACCCCAATATCACACAGTGAGACCCGATACTGACCCCAATATCAGACAGTGAGACTTGATACTGACCCCAATATCAGACAGTGAGACTCGATACTGACCCCAATATCACACAGTGAGACCCGATACTGACCACAATATCACACAGTGAGGCCCGATACTGACCCCAATATCAGACAGCGAGACTCGATACTGATCCCAATATCAGTCAGTGTGACTAGATACTGACCCCAATATCAGTCAGTGAGACTCGATACTGACCCCAATATCAGACAGTGAGACTCGATACTGACCCCAATATCAGTCAGTGAGGCTCGATACTGACCCCAATATCAGTCACTGAGACTAGATACTGACCCCAATATCTGACAGTGAGACTCGATACTGACCCCAATATCAGACAGTGAGACTCGATACTGACCCCAATATTAGTCAGTGATGCTCGATACTGACCCCAATATCAGTCACTGAGACTCAATACTGACCCCAATATCTGACAGTGAGACTCGATACTGACCCCAATATCAGTCACTGAGACTCAATACAGACCCCAATATCAGTCAGTGAGGCTCGATACTGACCCCAATATCAGTCAGTGAGACTCAATACTGACCCCAATATAAGTCAGTGAGACTCGATACTGACCCCAATATCAGTCAGTGAGACTCGATACTGACCGCAATATCAGTCACAGAGACTAGATACTGACCCCAATATCAGTCAGTGAGGCTTGATACTGAACCCAATATCAGTCAGTGAGACTAGATACTGACCCCAATATCAGTCACTGAGACTCGATACTGACCCCAATATCAGTCAGTGAGACTAGATACTAACCCCAATATCAGTCAGTGAGACTCAATACTGACCCCAATATCAGTCACTGAGACTCGATACTGACCCCAATATCAGTCACTGAGACTCAATACTGACCCCAATATCAGTCAGTGAGGCTCGATACTGACCCCAATATCAGTCAGTAAGACTCGATACTGACCCCAATATCAGTCAGTGAGACTAGATACTAACCCCAATATCAGTCAGTGAGGTTCGATACTGACCCCAATATCAGTCAGTGAGACTCGATACTGACCCCAATATAAGTCAGGGAGACTCAATACTGACCCCAATATCAGTCAGTGAGACTCGATACTGACCCCAATATCAGTCAGTGTGACTAGATACTGACCCCAATATCAGTCAGTGAGACTCAATACTGACCCCAATATCAGTCAGTGAGAATCGATACTGACCCCAATATCAGTCAGTGAGAATCGATACTGACCCCAATATCAGTCAGTGAGACTCGATACTGACACCAATATCAGTCAGCGAGTCACGATACTGACCCCAATATCAGACAGTGAGACTCGATACTGACCCCAATATCAGACAGTGAGACTCCATACTGACCCCAATATCAGTCAGTGAGACTCAATACTGACCCCAATATCAGTCAGTGATAATCGATACTGACCCCAATATCAGTCAGTGAGACTCGATACTAACCCCAATATCAGTCAGTGAGTCTCGATACTGACCCCAATATCAGACAGTGAGACTCGATACTGACCCCAATATCAGACAGTGAGACTCAATACTGACCCCAATATCAGTCAGTGAGAATCGATACTGACCCCAATATCAGTCAGTGAGAATCGATACTGACCCCAATATCAGTCAGTGAGACACGATACTGACCCCAATATCAGTCAGTGAGTCTCGATACTGACCCCAATATCAGACAGTGAGACTCAATACTGACCCCAATATCAGACAGTGAGACTCAATACTGACCCCAATATCAGTCAGTGAGACTCGATACTGACCCCAATATCAGTCAGTGAGACTCGATACTGACGCCAATATCACTCAGTGAGACTAGATACTGACCCCAATATCAGACAGCGAGACTCGATACTGACCCCAATATCAGTCAGTGTGACTAGATACTGACCCCAATAACAGTCAGTGAGACTCGATACTGACCCCAATATCAGACAGTGAGACTCGATACTGACCCCAATATCAGTCAGTGAGGCTCGATACTGACCCCAATATCAGTCACTGAGACTAGATACTGACCCCAATATCTGACAGTGAGACTCGATACTGACCCCAATATCAGACAGTGAGACTCGATACTGACCCCAATATCAGTCAGTGATGCTCGATACTGACCCCAATATCAGTCACTGAGACTCAATACTGACCCCAATATCTGACAGTGAGACTCGATACTGACCCCAATATCAGTCACTGAGACTCAATACTGACCCCAATATCAGTCAGTGAAGCTCGATACTGACCCCAATAACAGTCAGTGAGACTCAATACTGACCCCAATATAAGTCAGTGAGACTCGATACTGACCCCAATATCAGTCAGTGAGACTCGATACTGACCCCAATATCAGTCACTGAGACTAGATACTGACCCCAATATCAGTCAGTGAGGCTTGATACTGACCCCAATATCAGTCAGTGAGACTAGATACTGACCCCAATATCAGTCACTGAGACTCGATACTGACCCCAATATCAGTCGGTGAGACTCAATACTGACCCCAATATCATTCAGTGAGACTCAATACTGACCCCAATATCAGTCAGTAAGACTCGATACTGACCCCAATATCAGTCAGTGAGACTAGATACTAACCCCAATATCAGTCAGTGAGACTCAATACTGACCCCAATATCAGTCACTGAGACTCGATACTGACCCCAATATCAGTCACTGAGACTCAATACTGACCCCAATATCAGTCAGTGAGGCTCGATACTGACCCCAATATCAGTCAGTAAGACTCGATACTGACCCCAATATCAGTCAGTGAGACTAGATACTAACCCCAATATCAGTCAGTGAGGTTCGATACTGACCCCAATATCAGTCAGTGAGACTCGATACTGACCCCAATATAAGTCAGGGAGACTCAATACTGACCCCAATATCAGTCAGTGAGACTCGATACTGACCCCAATATCAGTCAGTGTGACTAGATTACGACCCCAATATCAGTCAGTGAGACTCAATACTGACCCCAATATCAGTCAGTTAGAATCGATACTGACCCCAATATCAGTCAGTGAGAATCGATACTGACCCCAATATCAGTCAGTGAGACTCGATACTGACCCCAATATCAGTCAGTGAGTCTCGATACTGACCCCAATATCAGACAGTGAGACTCGATACTGACCCCAATATCAGACAGTGAGACTCAATACTGACCCCAATATCAGTCAGTGAGACTCAATACTGACCCCAATATCAGTCAGTGAGAATCGATACTGACCCCAATATCAGTCAGTGAGACTCGATACTGACCCCAATATCAGTCAGTGAGACTCGATACTGACCCCAATATCAGTCAGTGAGACTCGATACTGACCCCAATATCAGTCAGTGAGACTCAATACTGACCCCAATATCAGTCAGTGAGAATCGATACTGACCCCAATATCAGTCAGTGAGACTCGATACTGACCCCAATATCAGTCAGTGAGTCTCGATACTGACCCCAATATCAGTCAGTGAGACTCGATACTGACCCCAATATCAGTCAGTGAGACTCAATACTGACCCCAATATCAGTCAGTGAGACTCAATACTGACCCCAATATCAGTCAGTGAGAATCGATACTGACCCCAATATCAGTCAGTGAGACTCGATACTGACCCCAATATCAGTCAGTGAGTCTCGATACTGACCCCAATATCAGACAGTGAGACTCGATACTGACCCCAATATCAGACAGTGAGACTCAATACTGACCCCAATATCAGTCAGTGAGAATTGATACTGACCCCAATATCAGTCAGTGAGAATCGATACTGACCCCAATATCAGTCAGTGAGACTGAATACTGACCCCAATATCAGTCAGTGAGTCTCGATACTGACCCCAATATCAGACAGTGAGACTCGATACTGACCCCAATATCACACAGTGAGACTCAATACTGACCCCAATATCAGACAGTGAGACTCAATACTGACCCCAATATCAGTCAGTGAGATTCGATACTGACCCCAATATCAGTCACTGAGACTCGATACTGACCCCAATATCAGTCAGTGTGAATAGATACTGACCCCAATTGCAGTCAGTGAGGCTCGATACTGACCCCAATATCAGTCAGTGAGACTCAATACTGACCCCAATATCAGTCAGTGTGACTAGATACTGACCCCAATATCAGTCAGTGAGGCTCGATACTGACCCCAATATCAGTCAGTGAGACTCGATACTGACCCCAATATCAGTCAGTGAGACTCGATACTGACCCCAATATCAGTCAGTGAGACTCGCTACTGACCCCAATATCAGTCAGTGAGACTAGATACTGACCCCAATATCAGACAGTGAGGCTCGAAACTGACCCCAATATCAGTCAGTGAGGCTCGATACTGACCCCAATATCAGACAGTGAGACTAGATACTGACCCCAATATCAGTCAGTGAGGCTCGATACTGACCCCAATATCAGTCACTGAGACTAGATACTGACCCCAATATCAGTCAATGAGACTCGATACTGACCCCAATATCAGTCACTGAGACTAGATACTGACCCCAATATCAGTCAGTGAGGCTCGATACTGAGCCCAATATCAGACAGTGAGACTAGAGACTGACCCCAATATCAGAGAGTGAGGCTCAATACTGACCCCAATATCAGACAGGGAGACTCAATACTGACCCCAATATCAGTCACTGAGACTCGATACTGACCCCAATATCAGTCACTGAGACTAGATACTGACCCCAATATCAGTCAGTGAGGCTCGATACTGACCCCAATATCAGACAGTGAGACTAGAGACTGACCCCAATATCAGACAGTGAGACTAGATACTGACCCCAATATCAGACAGTGAGACTAGATACTGACCCCAATATCAGACAGTGAGACTCGATACTGACCCCAATATCAGTCACTGAGACACGATACTGACCCCAATATAAGTCACTGAGACACGATACTGACCCCAATATCAGTCAGTGAGTCTCGTTACTGACACCAATATCAGACAGTGAGACTAGATACTGACCCCAATATCAGACAGTGAGACTCGATACTGACCCCAATATCAGACAGTGAGACTCGATACTGACCCCAATATCAGTCACTGAGACACGATACTGACCCCAATATCAGTCAGTGAGTCTCGATACTGACCCCAATATCAGTCAGTGAGACTAGATACTGACCCCAATATCAGTCAGTGAGACTAGATACTGACCCCAATATCAGTCAGTGAGACTCGATACTGACCCCAATATCAGTCAGTGAGGCTCAATACTGACCCCAATATCAGTCACTGAGACTAGATACTGACCCCAATATCAGACACTGAGACTAGATACTGACCCCAATATAAGTCAGTGAGGCTCAATACTGACCCCAATATCAGTCACTGAGATTAGATACTGACCCCAATATCAGTCAGTGAGACGCGATACTGACCCCAATATCAGTCAGTGAGGTTCGATACTGAACCCAATATCAGTCACTGAGAATAGATACTGACCCCAGTATCAGTCAGTGAGTTTCGATACTGACCCCAATATCAGTCACTGAGACTCGATACTGACCCCAATATCAGACAGTGAGACTCGATACTGACCCCAATATCAGTCACTGAGACTAGATACTGACCCCAATATCAGTCAGTGAGGCTCCATACTGACCCCAATATCAGACAGTGAGACTAGAGACTGACCCCAATATCAGACAGTGAGACTCAATACTGACCCCAATATGAGTCAGTGAGAATCGATACTGACCCCAATATCAGTCAGTGAGAATCGATACTGACCCCAATATCAGTCAGTGAGACTCGATACTGACCCCAATATCAGTCAGTGAGTCTCGATACTGACCCCAATATCAGACAGTGAGACTCGATACTGACCCCAATATCAGACAGTGAGACTCGATACTGACCCCAATATCAGACAGTGAGACTCAATACTGACCACAATATCAGTCAGTGAGATTCGATACTGACCCCAATATCAGTCACTGAGACTCGATACTGACCCCAATATCAGTCAGTGAGGCTCGATACTGACCCCAATATCAGTCAGTGAGACTCGATACTGACCCCAATATCAGTCAGTGAGACTCGATACTGACCCCAATATCAGTCAGTGAGACTAGATACCGACCCCAATATCAGACAGCGACTCGATACTGACCCCAATATCAGTCAGTGTGACTAGAAACTGACCCCAATATCAGTCAGTGAGACTCGATACTGACCCCAATATCAGACAGTGAGACTCGATACTGACCCCAATATCAGTCAGTGAGGCTCGATACTGACCCCAATATCAGTCACTGAGACTAGATACTGACCCCAATATCTGACAGTGAGACTCGATACTGACCCCAATATCAGTCACTGAGACTCAATACTGACCCCAATATCTGACAGTGAGACTCGATACTGACCCCAATATCAGTCACTGAGACTCAATACTGACCCCAATATCAGTCAGTGAGGCTCGATACTGACCCCAATAACAGTCAGTGAGACTCAATACTGACCCCAATCTCAGACAGTGAGACTCGATACTGACCCCAATATCAGACAGTGAGACTCGATACTGACCCCAATATCAGTCAGTGATGCTCGATACTGACCCCAATATCAGTCACTGAGACTCAATACTGACCCCAATATCTGACAGTGAGACTCGATACTGACCCCAATATCAGTCACTGAGACTCAATACTGACCCCAATATCAGTCAGTGAGGCTCGATACTGACCCCAATAACAGTCAGTGAGACTCAATACTGACCCCAATATATGTCAGTGAGACTCGATACTGACCCCAATATCAGTCAGTGAGACTCGATACTGACCCCAATATCAGTCACTGAGACTAGATACTGACCCCAATATCAGTCAGTGAGGCTTGATACTGACCCCAATATCAGTCAGTGAGACTAGATACTGACCCCAATATCAGTCACTGAGACTCGATACTGACCCCAATATCAGTCGGTGAGACTCAATACTGACCCCAATATCATTCAGTGAGACTCAATACTGACCCCAATATCAGTCAGTAAGACTCGATACTGACCCCAATATCAGTCAGTGAGACTAGATACTAACCCCAATATCAGTCAGTGAGACTCAATACTGACCCCAATATCAGTCACTGAGACTCGATACTGACCCCAATATCAGTCACTGAGACTCAATACTGATCCCAATATCAGTCAGTGAGGCTCGATACTGACCCCAATATCAGTCAGTAAGACTCGATACTGACCCCAATATCAGTCAGTGAGACTAGATACTAACCCCAATATCAGTCAGTGAGGTTCGATACTGACCCCAATATCAGTCAGTGAGACTCGATACTGACCCCAATATAAGTCAGGGAGACTCAATACTGACCCCAATATCAGTCAGTGAGACTCGATACTGACCCCAATATCAGTCAGTGTGACTAGATACTGACCCCAATATCAGTCAGTGAGACTCAATACTGACCCCAATATCAGTCAGTGAGAATCGATACTGACCCCAATATCAGTCAGTGAGAATCGATACTGACCCCAATATCAGTCAGTGAGACTCGATACTGACCCCAATATCAGTCAGTGAGTCTCGATACTGACCCCAATATCAGACAGTGAGACTCGATACTGACCCCAATATCAGACAGTGAGACTCAATACTGACCCCAATATCAGACAGTGAGACTCAATACTGACCCCAATATCAGTCAGTGAGAATCGATACTGACCCCAATATCAGTCAGTGAGACTCGATACTGACCCCAATATCAGTCAGTGAGACTCGATACTGACCCCAATATCAGTCAGTGAGACTCGATACTGACCCCAATATCAGTCAGTGAGACTCAATACTGACCCCAATATCAGTCAGTGAGAATCGATACTGACCCCAATATCAGTCAGTGAGACTCGATACTGACCCCAATATCAGTCAGTGAGTCTCGATACTGACCCCAATATCAGTCAGTGAGACTCGATACTGACCCCAATATAAGTCAGTGAGACTCAATACTGACCCCAATATCAGTCAGTGAGACTCAATACTGACCCCAATATCAGTCAGTGAGACTCGATACTGACCCCAATATCAGTCAGTGAGTCTCGATACTGACCCCAATATCAGACAGTGAGACTCGATACTGACCCCAATATCAGACAGTGAGACTCAATACTGACCCCAATATCAGTCAGTGAGAATTGATACTGACCCCAATATCAGTCAGTGAGAATCGATACTGACCCCAATATCAGTCAGTGAGACTCAATACTGACCCCAATATCAGTCAGTGAGTCTCGATACTGACCCCAATATCAGACAGTGAGACTCGATACTGACCCCAATATCACACAGTGAGACTCAATACTGACCCCAATATCAGTCAGTGAGACTCGATACTGACCCCAATATCAGACAGTGAGACTCGATACTGACCCCAATATCAGACAGTGAGACTCAATACTGACCCCAATATCAGTCAGTGAGATTCGATACTGACCCCAATATCAGTCACTGAGACTCGATACTGACCCCAATATCAGTCAGTGTGACTAGATACTGACCCCAATATCAGTCAGTGAGGCTCGATACTGACCCCAATATCAGTCAGTGAGACTCAATACTGACCCCAATATCAGTCAGTGTGACTAGATACTGACCCCAATATCAGTCAGTGAGGCTCGATACTGACCCCAATATCAGTCAGTGAGACTCGATACTGACCCCAATATCAGTCAGTGAGACTCGATACTGACCCCAATATCAGTCAGTGAGACTCGATACTGACCCCAATATCAGTCAGTGAGACTAGATACTGACCCCAATATCAGACAGTGAGGCTCGAAACTGACCCCAATATCAGTCAGTGAGGCTCGATACTGACCCCAATATCAGACAGTGAGACTAGATACTGACCCCAATATCAGTCAGTGAGGCTCGATACTGACCCCAATATCAGTCACTGAGACTAGATACTGACCCCAATATCAGTCAATGAAACTCGAAACTGACCCCAATATCAGTCACTGAGACTAGATACTGACCCCAATATCAGTCAGTGAGGCTCGATACTGACCCCAATATCAGACAGTGAGACTAGAGACTGACCCCAATATCAGAGAGTGAGGCTCAATACTGACCCCAATATCAGACAGGGAGACTCAATACTGACCCCAATATCAGTCACTGAGACTCGATACTGACCCCAATATCAGTCACTGAGACTAGATACTGACCCCAATATCAGTCAGTGAGGCTCGATACTGACCCCAATATAAGACAGTGAGACTAGAGACTGACCCCAATATCAGACAGTGAGACTAGATAGTGACCCCAATATCAGACAGTGAGACTAGATACTGACCCCAATATCAGACAGTGAGACTCGATACTGACCCCAATATCAGTCACTGAGACACGATACTGACCCCAATATCAGTCACTGAGACACGATACTGACCCCAATATCAGTCAGTGAGTCTCGATACTGACACCAATATCAGACAGTGAGACTAGATACTGACCCCAATATCAGACAGTGAGACTCGATACTGACCCCAATATCAGACAGTGAGACTCGATACTGACCCCAATATCAGTCACTGATACACGATACTGACCCCAATATCAGTCAGTGAGTCTCGATACTGACCCCAATATCAGTCAGTGAGACTAGATACTGACCCCAATATCAGTCAGTGAGACTAGATACTGACCCCAATATCAGTCAGTGAGACTCGATACTGACCCCAATATCAGTCAGTGAGGCTCAATACTGACCCCAATATCAGTCACTGAGACTCGATACTGACCCCAATATCAGACACTGAGACTAGATACTGACCCCAATATAAGTCAGTGAGGCTCAATACTGACCCCAATATCAGTCACTGAGACTAGATACTGACCCCAATATCAGTCAGTGAGACGCGATACTGACCCCAATATCAGTCAGTGAGGTTCGATACTGAACCCAATATCAGTCACTGAGACTAGATACTGACCCCAGTATCAGTCAGTGAGGTTCGATACTGACCCCAATATCAGTCACTGAGACTCGATACTGACCCCAATATCAGACAGTGAGACTCGATACTGACCCCAATATCAGTCACTGAGACTAGATACTGACCCCAATATCAGTCAGTGAGGCTCGATACTGACCCCAATATCAGACAGTGCGACTAGAGACTGACCCCAATATCAGACAGTGAGACGAGATACTGACCCCAATATCAGTCAGTGAGACTCAATACTGACCCCAATATAAGTCAGTGAGACTAGATACTGACCCCAATATCAGACAGTGAGACTAGATACTGACCCCAATATCAGACAGTGAGACTCGATACTGACCCCAATATCAGACAGTGAGGCTCGGTACTGACCCCAATATCAGACAGTGAGGCTCGATACTGACCCCAATATCAGACAGTGAGACTCGATACTGTCCCCAATATCAGACAGTGAGACTAGATACTGACCCCAATATCAGACACTGAGATCAATACTGACCCCAATATCAGACACTGAGACTCAATACTGACCCCAATATCAGACACTGAGATCAATACTGACCCCAATATCAGTCAGTGAGACTAGATACTGACCCCAATATCAGACAGTGAGGCTCGGTACTGACCCTAATATCAGTCAGTGAGGCTCGATACTGACCCCAATATCAGACAGTGAGACTCGATACTGACCCCAATATCAGACAGTGTGACTAGATACTGACCCCAATATCAGTCAGTGAGACTAGATACTGACCCCAATATCAGACAGTGAGGCTCGATACTGACCCCAATATCTGTCACTGAGACTAGATACTGACCCCAATATCAGTCAGTGAGACTCGATACTGACCCCAATATCAGACAGTGAGGCTCGGTACTGACCCCAATATCAGTCAGTGAGGCTCGATACTGACCCCAATATCAGACAGTGAGACTCGATACTGTCCCCAATATCAGACAGTGAGACTAGATACTGACCCCAATATCAGACACTGAGATCAATACTGACCCCAATATCAGACAGTGAGACTAGATACTGACCCCAATATCAGTCAGTGAGATTCGATACTGACCCCAATATCAGACAGTGAGATTCGATACTGACCCCAATATCAGTCAGTGAGACTCGATACTGACCCCAATATCAGTCAGTGAGATTCGATACTGACCCCAATATCAGTCAGTGAGATTCGATACTGACCCCAATATCAGTCAGTGAGATTCGATACTGACCCCAATATCAGTCAGTGAGATTCGATACTGACCCCAATATCAGTCACTGAGACTCGATACTGACCCCAATATCAGTCAGTGAGGCTCAATGCTGACCCCAATATCAGACAGTGAGACTCGATACTGACCCTAATATCAGACAGTGAGGCTCAATACTGACCCCAATATCAGACAGGGAGACTCAATACTGACCCCAATATCAGTCACTGAGACTCGATACTGACCCCAATATCAGTCACTGAGACTCGATACTGACCCCAATATCAGACAGTGAGACTAGATACTGACCCCAATATCAGTCAGTGAGACTCGATACTGACCCCAATATCTGTCAGTGAGACTCGATACTGACCCCAATATCAGTCAGTGAGACTCGATACTGACCCCAATATCAGACAGTGAGACTAGATACTGACCCCAATATCAGTCAGTGAGGCTCGATACTGACCCCAATATCAGACAGTGAGACTAGAGACTGAACCCAATATCAGTCAGTGAGACTCAATACTGACCCCAATATCAGACAGTGAGACGAGATACTGACCCCAATATCAGTCAGTGATACTCAATACTGACCCCAATATCAGACAGTGTACGAGATACTGACCCCAATATCAGTCAGTGAGACTCAATACTGACCCCAATATCAGTCACTGAGACTCGATACTGACCCCAATATCAGTCAGTGAGGCTCAATGCTGACCCCAATATCAGACAGTGAGACTCGATACTGACCCTAATATCAGACAGTGAGGCTCAATACTGACCCCAATATCAGACAGGGAGACTCAATACTGACCCCAATATCAGTCACTGAGACTCGATACTGACCCCAATATCAGTCACTGAGACTCGATACTGACCCCAATATCAGACAGTGAGACTAGATACTGACCCCAATATCAGTCAGTGAGACTCGATACTGACCCCAATATCTGTCAGTGAGACTCAATACTGATCCCAATATTAGTCACTGAGACTAGATACTGACCCCAATATCAGACACTGAGACTAGATACTGACCCCAATATAAGTCAGTGAGGCTCAATACTGACCCTAATATCAGTCACTGAGACTAGATGCTGACTCCAATATCAGTCAGTGAGACTCGATACTGACCCCAATATCAGTCAGTGAGGTTCGATACTGAACCCAATATCAGTCACTGAGACTAGATACTGACCCCAGTATCAGTCAGTGAGGTTCGATACTGACCCCAACATCAGTCACTGAGACTCGATACTGACCCCAATATCAGACAGTGTGACTCGATACTGACCCCAATATCAGTCACTGAGACTAGATACTGACCCCAATATCAGTCAGTGAGGTTCGATACTAACCCCAATATCAGTCAGTGAGACTCGATACTGACCCCAATATCAGTCAGTGAGGCTCGATACTGACCCCAATATCAGTCAGTGAGACTAGATACTGACCCCAATATCAGTCAGTGAGACTCGATACTGACCCCAATATCAGTCAGTGAGACTCAATACTGACCCCAATATCAGACACTGAGACTCAATACTGACCCCAATATCAGACACTGAGACTCAATACTGATCCCAATATCAGACACTGAGAGTCAATACTGACCCCAATATCAGACACTGAGACTCAATACTGACCCCAATATCAGTCACTGAGACTCAATACTGACCCCAATATCAGACACTGAGACTCAATACTGACCCCAATATCAGACACTGAGATCAATACTGACCCCAATATCAGTCAGTGAGACTCAATACTGACCCCAATATCAGACACTGAGACTCAATACTGACCCCAATATCAGTCACTGAGACTCAATACTGACCCCAATATCAGACACTGAGACTCAATACTGACCCCAATATCAGACACTGAGACTCAATACTGACCCCAATATCAGACACTGAGACTCAATACTGATCCCAATATCAGACACTGAGACTCAATACTGACCCCAATATCAGACAGTGAGGCTCGGTACTGACCCCAATATCAGTCAGTGAGGCTCGATACTGACCCCAATATCAGACAGTGAGACTCGATACTGACCCCAATATCAGACAGTGTGACTAGATACTGACCCCAATATCAGTCAGTGAGACTAGATACTGACCCCAATATCAGACAGTGAGGCTCGATACTGACCCCAATATCTGTCACTGAGACTAGATACTGACCCCAATATCAGTCAGTGAGACTCGATACTGACCCCAATATCTGTCAGTGAGACTCGATACTGACCCCAATATCAGTCAGTGAGACTCGATACTGACCCCAATATCAGACAGTGAGACTAGATACTGACCCCAATATCAGTCAGTGAGGCTCGATACTGACCCCAATATCAGACAGTGAGACTAGAGACTGAACCCAATATCAGTCAGTGAGACTCAATACTGACCCCAATATCAGACAGTGAGACGAGATACTGACCCCAATATCAATCAGTGAGACTCAATACTGACCCCAATATCAGACAGTGAGACGAGATACTGACCCCAATATCAGTCAGTGAGACTCAATACTGACCCCAATATCAGTCACTGAGACTCGATACTGACCCCAATATCAGTCAGTGAGACTCAATGCTGACCCCAATATCAGACAGTGAGACTCGATACTGACCCTAATATCAGTCAGTGAGGCTCAATACTGACCCCAATATCAGACAGGGAGACTCAATACTGACCCCAATATCAGTCACTGAGACTCGATACTGACCCCAATATCAGTCACTGAGAGTCGATACTGACCCCAATATCAGACAGTGAGACTAGATACTGACCCCAATATCAGTCAGTGAGACTCGATACTGACCCCAATATCTGTCAGTGAGACTCGATACTGACCCCAATATCAGTCAGTGAGACTCGATACTGACCCCAATATCAGACAGTGAGACTAGAGACTGAACCCAATATCAGTCAGTGAGACTCAATACTGACCCCAATATCAGACAGTGAGACGAGATACTGACCCCAATATCAGTCAGTGAGACTCAATACTGACCCCAATATCAGACAGTGAGACTCGATACTGACCCCAATATCAGACAGTGAGGCTCGATACTGACCCCAATATCAGTCAGTGAGACTCGATACTGACCCCAATATCAGTCACTGAGACGACAGTGAGACTCGATACTGACCCCAATATCAGTCAGTGAGGCTCGATACTGACCCCAATATCAGTCAGTGAGGCTCGATACTGACCCCAATATCAGACAGTGAGACTCGATACTGACCCCATTATCAGACAGTGAGACTCGATACTGACCCCAATATCAGTCAGTGAGACTCAATACTGACCCCAATATCAGACAGTGAGACGCGATACTGACCCCAATATCAGTCACTGAGACTCGATACTGACCCCAATATCAGACAGTGAGACTCGATACTGACCCCAATATCAGTCACTGAGACTAGATATTGACCCCAATATCAGTCAGTGAGGCTCGATACTGACCCCAATATCAGACAGTGCGACTAGAGACTGACCCCAATATCAGACAGTGAGACGAGATACTGACCCCAATATCAGTCAGTGAGACTCAATACTGACCCCAATATAAGTCAGTGAGACTAGATACTGACCCCAATATCAGACAGTGAGACTAGATACTGACCCCAATATCAGACAGTGAGACTCGATACTGACCCCAATATCAGACAGTGAGGCTCGGTACTGACCCCAATATCAGTCAGTGAGGCTCGATACTGACCCCAATATCAGACAGTGAGACTCGATACTGTCCCCAATATCAGACAGTGAGACTAGATACTGACCCCAATATCAGACACTGAGATCAATACTGACCCCAATATCAGACACTGAGACTCAATACTGACCCCAATATCAGACACTGAGATCAATACTGACCCCAATATCAGTCAGTGAGACTAGATACTGACCCCAATATCAGACAGTGAGGCTCGGTACTGACCCTAATATCAGTCAGTGAGGCTCGATACTGACCCCAATATCAGACAGTGAGACTCGATACTGACCCCAATATCAGACAGTGTGACTAGATACTGACCCCAATATCAGTCAGTGAGACTAGATACTGACCCCAATATCAGACAGTGAGGCTCGATACTGACCCCAATATCTGTCACTGAGACTAGATACTGACCCCAATATCAGTCAGTGAGACTCGATACTGACCCCAATATCAGACAGTGAGGCTCGGTACTGACCCCAATATCAGTCAGTGAGGCTCGATACTGACCCCAATATCAGACAGTGAGACTCGATACTGTCCCCAATATCAGACAGTGAGACTAGATACTGACCCCAATATCAGACACTGAGATCAATACTGACCCCAATATCAGACAGTGAGACTAGATACTGACCCCAATATCAGTCAGTGAGATTCGATACTGACCCCAATATCAGACAGTGAGATTCGATACTGACCCCAATATCAGTCAGTGAGACTCGATACTGACCCCAATATCAGTCAGTGAGATTCGATACTGACCCCAATATCAGTCAGTGAGATTCGATACTGACCCCAATATCAGTCAGTGAGATTCGATACTGACCCCAATATCAGACAGGGAGACTCAATACTGACCCCAATATCAGTCACTGAGACTCGATACTGACCCCAATATCAGTCACTGAGACTCGATACTGACCCCAATATCAGACAGTGAGACTAGATACTGACCCCAATATCAGTCAGTGAGACTCGATACTGACCCCAATATCTGTCAGTGAGACTCGATACTGACCCCAATATCAGTCAGTGAGACTCGATACTGACCCCAATATCAGACAGTGAGACTAGATACTGACCCCAATATCAGTCAGTGAGGCTCGATACTGACCCCAATATCAGACAGTGAGACTAGAGACTGAACCCAATATCAGTCAGTGAGACTCAATACTGACCCCAATATCAGACAGTGAGACGAGATACTGACCCCAATATCAGTCAGTGAGACTCAATACTGACCCCAATATCAGACAGTGAGACGAGATACTGACCCCAATATCAGTCAGTGAGACTCAATACTGACCCCAATATCAGTCACTGAGACTCGATACTGACCCCAATATCAGTCAGTGAGGCTCAATGCTGACCCCAATA
The DNA here is from genome assembly GCF_047496885.1 of Scyliorhinus torazame. Classification (NCBI taxonomy): domain Eukaryota; kingdom Metazoa; phylum Chordata; class Chondrichthyes; order Carcharhiniformes; family Scyliorhinidae; genus Scyliorhinus; species Scyliorhinus torazame. Next base: position 31,053,159 of record NC_092731.1, read on the forward strand.
TCAGACAGTGAGACTCGATACTGACCCTAATATCAGACAGTGAGGCTCAATACTGACCCCAATATCAGACAGGGAGACTCAATACTGACCCCAATATCAGTCACTGAGACTCGATACTGACCCCAATATCAGTCACTGAGACTCGATACTGACCCCAATATCAGACAGTGAGACTAGATACTGACCCCAATATCAGTCAGTGAGACTCGATACTGACCCCAATATCTGTCAGTGAGACTCAATACTGATCCCAATATTAGTCACTGAGACTAGATACTGACCCCAATATCAGACACTGAGACTAGATACTGACCCCAATATAAGTCAGTGAGGCTCAATACTGACCCTAATATCAGTCACTGAGACTAGATGCTGACTCCAATATCAGTCAGTGAGACTCGATACTGACCCCAATATCAGTCAGTGAGGTTCGATACTGAACCCAATATCAGTCACTGAGACTAGATACTGACCCCAGTATCAGTCAGTGAGGTTCGATACTGACCCCAACATCAGTCACTGAGACTCGATACTGACCCCAATATCAGACAGTGTGACTCGATACTGACCCCAATATCAGTCACTGAGACTAGATACTGACCCCAATATCAGTCAGTGAGGTTCGATACTAACCCCAATATCAGTCAGTGAGACTCGATACTGACCCCAATATCAGTCAGTGAGGCTCGATACTGACCCCAATATCAGTCAGTGAGACTAGATACTGACCCCAATATCAGTCAGTGAGACTCGATACTGACCCCAATATCAGTCAGTGAGACTCAATACTGACCCCAATATCAGACACTGAGACTCAATACTGACCCCAATATCAGACACTGAGACTCAATACTGATCCCAATATCAGACACTGAGACTCAATACTGACCCCAATATCAGACACTGAGACTCAATACTGACCCCAATATCAGTCACTGAGACTCAATACTGACCCCAATATCAGACACTGAGACTCAATACTGACCCCAATATCAGACACTGAGATCAATACTGACCCCAATATCAGTCAGTGAGACTAGATACTGACCCCAATATCAGACAGTGAGGCTCGGTACTGACCCCAATATCAGTCAGTGAGGCTCGATACTGACCCCAATATCAGACAGTGAGACTCGATACTGACCCCAATATCAGACAGTGTGACTAGATACTGACCCCAATATCAGTCAGTGAGACTAGATACTGACCCCAATATCAGACAGTGAGGCTCGATACTGACCCCAATATCTGTCACTGAGACTAGATACTGACCCCAATATCAGTCAGTGAGACTCGATACTGACCCCAATATCAGACAGTGAGGCTCGGTACTGACCCCAATATCAGTCAGTGAGGCTCGATACTGACCCCAATATCAGACAGTGAGACTCGATACTGTCCCCAATATCAGACAGTGAGACTAGATACTGACCCCAATATCAGACACTGAGATCAATACTGACCCCAATATCAGACAGTGAGACTAGATACTGACCCCAATATCAGTCAGTGAGATTCGATACTGACCCCAATATCAGACAGTGAGATTCGATACTGACCCCAATATCAGTCAGTGAGACTCGATACTGACCCCAATATCAGTCAGTGAGATTCGATACTGACCCCAATATCAGTCAGTGAGATTCGATACTGACCCCAATATCAGTCAGTGAGATTCGATACTGACCCCAATATCAGTCACTGAGACTCGATACTGACCCCAATATCAGTCAGTGAGGCTCAATGCTGACCCCAATATCAGACAGTGAGACTCGATACTGACCCTAATATCAGACAGTGAGGCTCAATACTGACCCCAATATCAGACAGGGAGACTCAATACTGACCCCAATATCAGTCACTGAGACTCGATACTGACCCCAATATCAGTCACTGAGACTCGATACTGACCCCAATATCAGACAGTGAGACTAGATACTGACCCCAATATCAGTCAGTGAGACTCGATACTGACCCCAATATCTGTCAGTGAGACTCGATACTGACCCCAATATCAGTCAGTGAGACTCGATACTGACCCCAATATCAGACAGTGAGACTAGATACTGACCCCAATATCAGTCAGTGAGGCTCGATACTGACCCCAATATCAGACAGTGAGACTAGAGACTGAACCCAATATCAGTCAGTGAGACTCAATACTGACCCCAATATCAGACAGTGAGACGAGATACTGACCCCAATATCAGTCAGTGAGACTCAATACTGACCCCAATATCAGACAGTGAGACGAGATACTGACCCCAATATCAGTCAGTGAGACTCAATACTGACCCCAATATCAGTCACTGAGACTCGATACTGACCCCAATATCAGTCAGTGAGACTCAATGCTGACCCCAATATCAGACAGTGAGACTCGATACTGACCCTAATATCAGACAGTGAGGCTCAATACTGACCCCAATATCAGACAGGGAGACTCAATACTGACCCCAATATCAGTCACTGAGACTCGATACTGACCCCAATATCAGTCACTGAGAGTCGATACTGACCCCAATATCAGACAGTGAGACTAGATACTGACCCCAATATCAGTCAGTGAGACTCGATACTGACCCCAATATCTGTCAGTGAGACTCGATACTGACCCCAATATCAGTCAGTGAGACTCGATACTGACCCCAATATCAGACAGTGAGACTAGATACTGACCCCAATATCAGTCAGTGAGGCTCGATACTGACCCCAATATCAGACAGTGAGACTAGAGACTGAACCCAATATCAGTCAGTGAGACTCAATACTGACCCCAATATCAGACAGTGAGACGAGATACTGACCCCAATATCAGTCAGTGAGACTCAATACTGACCCCAATATCAGACAGTGAGACTCGATACTGACCCCAATATCAGACAGTGAGGCTCGATACTGACCCCAATATCAGTCAGTGAGACTCGATACTGACCCCAATATCAGTCACTGAGACGACAGTGAGACTCGATACTGACCCCAATATCAGTCAGTGAGGCTCAATGCTGACCCCAATATCAGACAGTGAGACTCGATACTGACCCTAATATCAGACAGTGAGGCTCAATACTGACCCCAATATCAGACAGGGAGACTCAATACTGACCCCAATATCAGTCACTGAGACTCGATACTGACACCAATATCAGTCACTGAGACTCGATACTGACCCCAATATCAGACAGTGAGACTAGATACTGACCCCAATATCAGTCAGTGAGACTCGATACTGACCCCAATATCTGTCAGTGAGACTCAATACTGATCCCAATATTAGTCACTGAGACTAGATACTGACCCCAATATCAGACACTGAGACTAGATACTGACCCCAATATAAGTCAGTGAGGCTCAATACTGACCCTAATATCAGTCACTGAGACTAGATGCTGACTCCAATATCAGTCAGTGAGACTCGATACTGACCCCAATATCAGTCAGTGAGGTTCGATACTGAACCCAATATCAGTCACTGAGACTAGATACTGACCCCAGTATCAGTCAGTGAGGTTCGATACTGACCCCAACATCAGTCACTGAGACTCGATACTGACCCCAATATCAGACAGTGTGACTCGATACTGACCCCAATATCAGTCACTGAGACTAGATACTGACCCCAATATCAGTCAGTGAGGTTCGATACTAACCCCAATATCAGTCAGTGAGACTCGATACTGACCCCAATATCAGTCAGTGAGGCTCGATACTGACCCCAATATCAGTCAGTGAGACTAGATACTGACCCCAATATCAGTCAGTGAGACTCGATACTGACCCCAATATCAGTCAGTGAGACTCAATACTGACCCCAATATCAGACACTGAGACTCAATACTGACCCCAATATCAGACACTGAGACTCAATACTGATCCCAATATCAGACACTGAGACTCAATACTGACCCCAATATCAGACACTGAGACTCAATACTGACCCCAATATCAGTCACTGAGACTCAATACTGACCCCAATATCAGACACTGAGACTCAATACTGACCCCAATATCAGACACTGAGATCAATACTGACCCCAATATCAGTCAGTGAGACTAGATACTGACCCCAATATCAGACAGTGAGGCTCGGTACTGACCCCAATATCAGTCAGTGAGGCTCGATACTGACCCCAATATCAGACAGTGAGACTCGATACTGACCCCAATATCAGACAGTGTGACTAGATACTGACCCCAATATCAGTCAGTGAGACTAGATACTGACCCCAATATCAGATAGTGAGGCTCGATACTGACCCCAATATCTGTCACTGAGACTAGATACTGACCCCAATATCAGTCAGTGAGACTCGATACTGACCCCAATATCAGACAGTGAGGCTCGGTACTGACCCCAATATCAGTCAGTGAGGCTCGATACTGACCCCAATATCAGACAGTGAGACTCGATACTGTCCCCAATATCAGACAGTGAGACTAGATACTGACCCCAATATCAGACACTGAGATCAATACTGACCCCAATATCAGACAGTGAGACTAGATACTGACCCCAATATCAGTCAGTGAGATTCGATACTGACCCCAATATCAGACAGTGAGATTCGATACTGACCCCAATATCAGTCAGTGAGACTCGATACTGACCCCAATATCAGTCAGTGAGATTCGATACTGACCCCAATATCAGTCAGTGAGATTCGATACTGACCCCAATATCAGTCAGTGAGATTCGATACTGACCCCAATATCAGTCACTGAGACTCGATACTGACCCCAATATCAGTCAGTGAGGCTCAATGCTGACCCCAATATCAGACAGTGAGACTCGATACTGACCCTAATATCAGACAGTGAGGCTCAATACTGACCCCAATATCAGACAGGGAGACTCAATACTGACCCCAATATCAGTCACTGAGACTCGATACTGACCCCAATATCAGTCACTGAGACTCGATACTGACCCCAATATCAGACAGTGAGACTAGATACTGACCCCAATATCAGTCAGTGAGACTCGATACTGACCCCAATATCTGTCAGTGAGACTCGATACTGACCCCAATATCAGTCAGTGAGACTCGATACTGACCCCAATATCAGACAGTGAGACTAGATACTGACCCCAATATCAGTCAGTGAGGCTCGATACTGACCCCAATATCAGACAGTGAGACTAGAGACTGAACCCAATATCAGTCAGTGAGACTCAATACTGACCCCAATATCAGACAGTGAGACGAGATACTGACCCCAATATCAGTCAGTGAGACTCAATACTGACCCCAATATCAGACAGTGAGACGAGATACTGACCCCAATATCAGTCAGTGAGACTCAATACTGACCCCAATATCAGTCACTGAGACTCGATACTGACCCCAATATCAGTCAGTGAGACTCAATGCTGACCCCAATATCAGACAGTGAGACTCGATACTGACCCTAATATCAGACAGTGAGGCTCAATACTGACCCCAATATCAGACAGGGAGACTCAATACTGACCCCAATATCAGTCACTGAGACTCGATACTGACCCCAATATCAGTCACTGAGACTCGATACTGACCCCAATATCAGACAGTGAGACTAGATACTGACCCCAATATCAGTCAGTGAGACTCGATACTGACCCCAATATCTGTCAGTGAGACTCGATACTGACCCCAATATCAGTCAGTGAGACTCGATACTGACCCCAATATCAGACAGTGAGACTAGATACTGACCCCAATATCAGTCAGTGAGGCTCGATACTGACCCCAATATCAGACAGTGAGACTAGAGACTGAACCCAATATCAGTCAGTGAGACTCAATACTGACCCCAATATCAGACAGTGAGACGAGATACTGACCCCAATATCAGTCAGTGAGACTCAATACTGACCCCAATATCAGACAGTGAGACTCGATACTGACCCCAATATCAGACAGTGAGGCTCGATACTGACCCCAATATCAGTCAGTGAGACTCGATACTGACCCCAATATCAGTCACTGAGACGACAGTGAGACTCGATACTGACCCCAATATCAGTCAGTGAGGCTCGATACTGACCCCAATATCAGTCAGTGAGGCTCGATACTGACCCCAATATCTGTCACTGAGACTAGATACTGACCCCAATATCAGTCAGTGAGACTCGATACTGACCCCAATATCAGACAGTGAGGCTCGGTACTGACCCCAATATCAGTCAGTGAGGCTCGATACTGACCCCAATATCAGACAGTGAGACTCGATACTGTCCCCAATATCAGACAGTGAGACTAGATACTGACCCCAATATCAGACACTGAGATCAATACTGACCCCAATATCAGACAGTGAGACTAGATACTGACCCCAATATCAGTCAGTGAGATTCGATACTGACCCCAATATCAGACAGTGAGATTCGATACTGACCCCAATATCAGTCAGTGAGACTCGATACTGACCCCAATATCTGTCACTGAGACTAGATACTGACCCCAATATCAGTCAGTGAGACTCGATACTGACCCCAATATCAGACAGTGAGGCTCGGTACTGACCCCAATATCAGTCAGTGAGGCTCGATACTGACCCCAATATCAGACAGTGAGACTCGATACTGTCCCCAATATCAGACAGTGAGACTAGATACTGACCCCAATATCAGACACTGAGATCAATACTGACCCCAATATCAGACAGTGAGACTAGATACTGACCCCAATATCAGTCAGTGAGATTCGATACTGACCCCAATATCAGACAGTGAGATTCGATACTGACCCCAATATCTGTCAGTGAGACTCGATACTGACCCCAATATCAGTCAGTGAGATTCGATACTGACCCCAATATCAGTCAGTGAGATTCGATACTGACCCCAATATCAGTCAGTGAGATTCGATACTGACCCCAATATCAGTCACTGAGACTCGATACTGACCCCAATATCAGTCAGTGAGGCTCAATGCTGACCCCAATATCAGACAGTGAGACTCGATACTGACCCTAATATCAGACAGTGAGGCTCAATACTGACCCCAATATCAGACAGGGAGACTCAATACTGACCCCAATATCAGTCACTGAGACTCGATACTGACCCCAATATCAGTCACTGAGACTCGATACTGACCCCAATATCAGACAGTGAGACTAGATACTGACCCCAATATCAGTCAGTGAGACTCGATACTGACCCCAATATCTGTCAGTGAGACTCGATACTGACCCCAATATCAGTCAGTGAGACTCGATACTGACCCCAATATCAGACAGTGAGACTAGATACTGACCCCAATATCAGTCAGTGAGGCTCGATACTGACCCCAATATCAGACAGTGAGACTAGAGACTGAACCCAATATCAGTCAGTGAGACTCAATACTGACCCCAATATCAGACAGTGAGACGAGATACTGACCCCAATATCAGTCAGTGAGACTCAATACTGACCCCAATATCAGACAGTGAGACGAGATACTGACCCCAATATCAGTCAGTGAGACTCAATACTGACCCCAATATCAGTCACTGAGACTCGATACTGACCCCAATATCAGTCAGTGAGACTCAATGCTGACCCCAATATCAGACAGTGAGACTCGATACTGACCCTAATATCAGACAGTGAGGCTCAATACTGACCCCAATATCAGACAGGGAGACTCAATACTGACCCCAATATCAGTCACTGAGACTCGATACTGACCCCAATATCAGTCACTGAGAGTCGATACTGACCCCAATATCAGACAGTGAGACTAGATACTGACCCCAATATCAGTCAGTGAGACTCGATACTGACCCCAATATCTGTCAGTGAGACTCGATACTGACCCCAATATCAGTCAGTGAGACTCGATACTGACCCCAATATCAGACAGTGAGACTAGATACTGACCCCAATATCAGTCAGTGAGGCTCGATACTGACCCCAATATCAGACAGTGAGACTAGAGACTGAACCCAATATCAGTCAGTGAGACTCAATACTGACCCCAATATCAGACAGTGAGACGAGATACTGACCCCAATATCAGTCAGTGAGACTCAATACTGACCCCAATATCAGACAGTGAGACTCGATACTGACCCCAATATCAGACAGTGAGGCTCGATACTGACCCCAATATCAGTCAGTGAGACTCGATACTGACCCCAATATCAGTCACTGAGACGACAGTGAGACTCGATACTGACCCCAATATCAGTCAGTGAGGCTCGATACTGACCCCAATATCAGTCAGTGAGGCTCGATACTGACCCCAATATCAGACAGTGAGACTCGATACTGACCCCATTATCAGACAGTGAGACTCGATACTGACCCCAATATCAGTCAGTGAGACTCAATACTGACCCCAATATCAGACAGTGAGACGCGATACTGACCCCAATATCAGTCACTGAGACTCGATACTGACCCCAATATCAGTCAGTGAGGCTCGGTACTGACCCCAATATCAGACAGTGAGGCTCAATACTGACCCCAATATCAGTCACTGAGACACGATACTGACCCCAATATCAGTCAGTGAGGCTCGATACTGACCCCAATATCAGTCAGTGTGACTAGATACTGACCCCAATATCAGTCAGTGAGACTCGATACTTACCCCAATATCAGTCAGTGTGACTCGTTACTGACCCCAATATCAGTCAGTGAGGCTCGATACTGACCCCAATATCAGTCAGTGAGGCTCGATACTGACCCCAATATCAGACAGTGAGGCTCGATACTGACCCCAATATCAGTCAGTGAGACTCGATACTTACCCCAATATCAGACAGTGAGACTCGATACTGACCCCAATATCAGTCAGTGAGACTCGATACTGACCCCAATATCAGACAGTGAGACTCGATACTGACCCCAATATAAGTCAGTGAGACTAGATACTCACCCCAATATCAGTCAGTGAGACTCGATACTGACCCCAATATCAGACAGTGAGACTCGATACTGACCCCAATATAAGTCAGTGAGACTAGATACTGACCCCAATATCAGTCAGTGAGACTCGATACTGACCCCAATATCAGTCACTGAGACTCGATACTGACCCCAATATCAGACAGTGAGACTCGATACTGACCCCAATATAAGTCAGTGAGAATAGATACTGACCCCAATATCAGTCAGTGAGACTCGATACTGACCCCAATATCAGACAGTGAGGCTCGGTACTGACCCCAATATCAGTCAGTGAGGCTCGATACTGACCCCAATATCAGACAGTGAGACTCGATACTGTCCCCAATATCAGACAGTGAGACTAGATACTGACCCCAATATCAGACACTGAGATCAATACTGACCCCAATATCAGACAGTGAGACTAGATACTGACCCCAATATCAGTCAGTGAGATTCGATACTGACCCCAATATCAGACAGTGAGATTCGATACTGACCCCAATATCAGTCAGTGAGACTCGATACTGACCCCAATATCTGTCACTGAGACTAGATACTGACCCCAATATCAGTCAGTGAGACTCGATACTGACCCCAATATCAGACAGTGAGGCTCGGTACTGACCCCAATATCAGTCAGTGAGGCTCGATACTGACCCCAATATCAGACAGTGAGACTCGATACTGTCCCCAATATCAGACAGTGAGACTAGATACTGACCCCAATATCAGACACTGAGATCAATACTGACCCCAATATCAGACAGTGAGACTAGATACTGACCCCAATATCAGTCAGTGAGATTCGATACTGACCCCAATATCAGACAGTGAGATTCGATACTGACCCCAATATCAGTCAGTGAGACTCGATACTGACCCCAATATCAGTCAGTGAGATTCGATACTGACCCCAATATCAGTCAGTGAGATTCGATACTGACCCCAATATCAGTCAGTGAGATTCGATACTGACCCCAATATCAGTCACTGAGACTCGATACTGACCCCAATATCAGTCAGTGAGGCTCAATGCTGACCCCAATATCAGACAGTGAGACTCGATACTGACCCTAATATCAGACAGTGAGGCTCAATACTGACCCCAATATCAGACAGGGAGACTCAATACTGACCCCAATATCAGTCACTGAGACTCGATACTGACCCCAATATCAGTCACTGAGACTCGATACTGACCCCAATATCAGACAGTGAGACTAGATACTGACCCCAATATCAGTCAGTGAGACTCGATACTGACCCCAATATCTGTCAGTGAGACTCGATACTGACCCCAATATCAGTCAGTGAGACTCGATACTGACCCCAATATCAGACAGTGAGACTAGATACTGACCCCAATATCAGTCAGTGAGGCTCGATACTGACCCCAATATCAGACAGTGAGACTAGAGACTGAACCCAATATCAGTCAGTGAGACTCAATACTGACCCCAATATCAGACAGTGAGACGAGATACTGACCCCAATATCAGTCAGTGAGACTCAATACTGACCCCAATATCAGACAGTGAGACGAGATACTGACCCCAATATCAGTCAGTGAGACTCAATACTGACCCCAATATCAGTCACTGAGACTCGATACTGACCCCAATATCAGTCAGTGAGACTCAATGCTGACCCCAATATCAGACAGTGAGACTCGATACTGACCCTAATATCAGACAGTGAGGCTCAATACTGACCCCAATATCAGACAGGGAGACTCAATACTGACCCCAATATCAGTCACTGAGACTCGATACTGACCCCAATATCAGTCACTGAGAGTCGATACTGACCCCAATATCAGACAGTGAGACTAGATACTGACCCCAATATCAGTCAGTGAGACTCGATACTGACCCCAATATCTGTCAGTGAGACTCGATACTGACCCCAATATCAGTCAGTGAGACTCGATACTGACCCCAATATCAGACAGTGAGACTAGATACTGACCCCAATATCAGTCAGTGAGGCTCGATACTGACCCCAATATCAGACAGTGAGACTAGAGACTGAACCCAATATCAGTCAGTGAGACTCAATACTGACCCCAATATCAGACAGTGAGACGAGATACTGACCCCAATATCAGTCAGTGAGACTCAATACTGACCCCAATATCAGACAGTGAGACTCGATACTGACCCCAATATCAGACAGTGAGGCTCGATACTGACCCCAATATCAGTCAGTGAGACTCGATACTGACCCCAATATCAGTCACTGAGACGACAGTGAGACTCGATACTGACCCCAATATCAGTCAGTGAGGCTCGATACTGACCCCAATATCAGTCAGTGAGGCTCGATACTGACCCCAATATCAGACAGTGAGACTCGATACTGACCCCATTATCAGACAGTGAGACTCGATACTGACCCCAATATCAGTCAGTGAGACTCAATACTGACCCCAATATCAGACAGTGAGACGCGATACTGACCCCAATATCAGTCACTGAGACTCGATACTGACCCCAATATCAGTCAGTGAGGCTCGATACTGACCCCAATATCAGACAGTGAGGCTCAATACTGACCCCAATATCAGTCACTGAGACACGATACTGACCCCAATATCAGTCAGTGAGGCTCGATACTGACCCCAATATCAGTCAGTGTGACTAGATACTGACCCCAATATCAGTCAGTGAGACTCGATACTTACCCCAATATCAGTCAGTGTGACTCGTTACTGACCCCAATATCAGTCAGTGAGGCTCGATACTGACCCCAATATCAGTCAGTGAGGCTCGATACTGACCCCAATATCAGACAGTGAGGCTCGATACTGACCCCAATATCAGTCAGTGAGACTCGATACTTACCCCAATATCAGACAGTGAGACTCGATACTGACCCCAATATCAGTCAGTGAGACTCGATACTGACCCCAATATCAGACAGTGAGACTCGATACTGACCCCAATATAAGTCAGTGAGACTAGATACTCACCCCAATATCAGTCAGTGAGACTCGATACTGACCCCAATATCAGACAGTGAGACTCGATACTGACCCCAATATAAGTCAGTGAGACTAGATACTGACCCCAATATCAGTCAGTGAGACTCGATACTGACCCCAATATCAGTCACTGAGACTCGATACTGACCCCAATATCAGACAGTGAGACTCGATACTGACCCCAATATAAGTCAGTGAGAATAGATACTGACCCCAATATCAGTCAGTGAGACTCGATACTGACCCCAATATCAGTCACTGAGACTCGATACTGACCCCAATATCAGACAGTGAGACTCGATACTGACCTCAATATCAGTCAGTGAGACTCGATACTGACCCCAATATCAGTCAGTGAGACTAGATACTGACCCCAATATCAGTCCGTGAGACTCAATACTGACCCCAATATCAGTCAGTGAGACTAGATACTGACCCCAATATCAGACAGTGAGACTAGATACTGACCCCAATATCAGTCAGTGAGACTCGATACTGACCCCAATATCAGTCAGTGAGGCTTGATACTGACCCCAATATCAGTCACTGAGACTCAATACTGACCCCAATATCAGTCACTGAGACTCGATTCTGACCCCAATATCAGTCAGTGAGACTCGATACTGACCCCAATATCAGTCAGTGAGACTCGATACTGACCCCAATATCAGTCACTGAGACTCAATACTGACCCCAATATCAGACAGTGAGACTCGATACTGACCCCAATATCAGTCAGTGAGACTCGATTCTGACCCCAATATCAGTCACTGAGGCTCGATACTCACCCCAATATCAGTCACTGAGACTCGATACTGACCCCAATATCAGTCACTGAGACTCGATTCTGACCCCAATATCAGTCAGTGAGACTCGATACTGACCCCAATATCAGTCACTGAGACTCGATACTGACCCCAATATCAGTCACTGAGACTCGATTCTGACCCCAATATCAGTCAGTGAGACTCGATACTGACCCCAATATCAGTCAGTGAGACTCGATTCTGACCCCAATATCAGTCAGTGAGACAAGGTACTGACCCCAATATTAGATAGGAGACTCGATACTGAGTAGGTGACTCTGGGCTCAATGAGTAGGAGGTCATTGTTACAGTCAAAAAGAGAATGGAAGCAACTGTGTGCAGATCGGTGGAAAGGTCAGAGGTCAAGTCGCTCACCTGGCTGTTGAGGAAGCCTTCGGCCTGCCTCACATCCCGCAGGAAGAGATGGTAAATGTGGGACTGGAGCAGCACCTCCTGCCTGCATTCCCACATCTCTTGCAGCTTCTTCCAGCCGGCCTGTAGCTTCTGCAACCACTGCTGAATGGAGAGGAGGGGGAATTCGGCCTCATCCAACGCCACCAGCTCGTTCACTGCCAAAATCTTCTGGTAGTCCTCGTCGTGTTGCCTGATTTCCTCTCTGAGCGCCTCGTGGTGCCTGAGGAGGGCCTCGGCCTCCCCCAGCGTGTTGGGCAGTTCCTCGGACACCGTCTCAGCCTGCGTCTGGGCGAGCCACGACAGGAAGCTGTCCAGGTCCTGGATGAACTGCTGCAGCTTGCCTGCGACGCTGAGGGAGTCCTCGCAGCCTTGCAACGCCCGCTTCAGCTGCTCCCACTCCTCGCTGATCTCCTCGAACTGGATCAGGATCTCCATCGCCTGGGCCGGGTGGGCGGCGGCCAAGCTCTCCGCCTCCAGCTGCAGGCCAATCAGCTTCGGCTCGATCACAGCCAGGGCTCCCTCCATGGTGGACAGCTTCCTCTGGAGGTCGACCACCCCGCCGAGGTCGTTGCCGAGGTACTGCGTCGACTCGACGGCTTTCCGCTTGTCGACGATCTGGGACTTGACCTCGTTACACTCCAGCGAGTAATTTTGAATGCGTAGCAGAGAATTATTGGTCTCCTTTTTACTGTCAACCAACTGCACAATCTGGCCCCACCTGCAGAAGGAAAATGATTGACAGTTTACTAAATATTCCCTTCCCTGGCGAATGGAGAGGCAAGGCCCTCAAACAGATGGGTTGCACCCATCCAACCCAAACAGGCCCGGGACACAATGTTACAAAACCTATAGGGAGAAGTCCAAAGATGCACGGGTTAGGTGGATTGGCCGAAATAAATTTCCCCTTCTGGTACCAGAGTCTTAAAACCTGATAAATTCCAGTGGAGGTAGGGGCCTAGTGGCCTGGTGACTGGATTTGCAACCCAGAGCCTGGGGGGCCAGAGCAGATGGTGGATTTGGAATCCCATGAAAATCTGGGATTAAAAGTCTGATGCTGACCATGAAACTATCATCGGTTGTCGTGGCAACTGGTTCACTAGAGCCCCTTCAGGGAACAATATCTGCCGTCCTTATCCGGCCTGGCCTACATGTGACTCCAGACACCTCAGCAACCTGGTTGACTCTTTAATGTCCCCCGTCCCCACAAGGGAAGGGCAGAAATGTTGGCCTAGCCAGCAATGCCAGGAAAGAATTTTTTTAAAGCTTGTAATTCCACAGTCCCAGCCCAGTGAAAGTGGCCGTCGTGCGTGAGCTGGTATGGGTTAGGTTTGCCGCCTGTTGGTAATAGCCCTATCACACCCCCTGCTCCCTTTGCAACCTCTCTTTCCACTGACAGATGGCAACACCGAGGGGCACAAGGAATCCAGACGCAGCTCAGGGCTTTCACCCCCCCCCCCACCCCCACCCACGGTGACCCTCAACGAGACGTGCAGCAGTGTCCCCGGCAAGGTACAGCTGAGAACCAAGTGTCGGCACACACAGCGGGCCGGACTTAATCACAGAATCCCTACAGTGCCGAAGGAGGCCATTCGGCCCATCGACTCTGCACCGGCCCTCCGAGTGAGCACCCCATCTAGGCCCACTCCCCAGACCAATCCCCGTAAACCCCACCCAGCCTTTGGACACTAAAGGGCAATTGATCGTGGCCAATCCACCCAACCTGTCTTTGGACTGTGGGAGGAAACCGGAGCACCCGGAGGAAACCCACGCAGACACGGGGAGAGCGAGCAAACTCCACACAGACATTCACTTGAGGTCGGAATCGAAGGTCATGACAGCTCTTGGCGTTTCCTGGATACCTGTTTAAAGTTTGTGTGTCACAGGAATATTCAGATATTCAAACAGCACTCAAACATTACTAGAAAGGAATGTCTCTCTCACACACACACACACACACACTCTCACACTCACACTCACACTCACACTCACACTCACACTCACACTCACACTCACACTCACACTCACACTCACACTCACACTCACACTCACACTCACACTCACACTCACACTCACACTCACACACCAACAGCACATACACAGACCCCAGTACCTCCAAACACACATCCCCACACAGGAACAGACCCATTCTTCCCCTCAAACCTGTTATAAAAGGTCACAGAGTCATTAACGGCACAGAAGGAGGCCATTCTGGTCTCCCCTCGAGAGGCCCATGGCTGAGCTGCCTTCTGGAACCGCTGCAGTCCCTGAGGTGTAGGTACACCCACAGTGCTGTTAGGGAGGGAGTTCCAGGATTTTGACCCAGCCACAGTGAAGGAACGGCTGATATGTTTCCAAGTCAGGGTGGTGAGTGGTGTGGAGGGGATCCTCCAGGTGATGGAGTTCCCCATGTGTCTGCCGCCCAGATCACTGTAAGATCAGACTTGCCCGAAGCACGGCCCAGGGACTGCATCCGGGCTGGGTGCAGCTCCAACAGCACTCAAGAAGCTCAACACCATCCAGGACAAAGCAAGCCGCTTGATTGCTCTCCCTGCCACAAACATTCAATCCCTCCACCACCGACACAAAGTGGCAGCCGTGAGTACCACCTACAAAATGCACTGTCGGAACTCCTCAGACAAGGCACCCTCGACAGCACCTTCCAAACCTGGACCTCACTACCTGGAGGTGCCCCTCCAAGTTGCTCATCATCCTGACTTGGAAATATTTCGATATATTGCCGTTCCTTCACTGTCAGAAACATCCATTTCATCTCCTTAAATGTGCAGTTAAGGGGAAACTGAATCTGTAGAGAAGCGAGAAAGAACAGAACAACATTGTGCTTATGTCCCTTAAAGGGCAACACAGCAGAGTAAGGGTCACATGACCTTTGTGACCAACCTGGACTCAAAGTGTGGAATTACCCCGATGGCTGGTGCTCTCCAAGGGGACATTTTGGGAGCGCGTTACAACCATTAGGCTGCTGTTTTCTTCGGAGTAAATAGCTTTTGTGTTTGTTATGAACTCTGTGGAATCGCACCTTTACAGATATGCTGATGGGGTCAGATGAAATCAGGTATTGAGATGTTTGTGTGGAGCATAAATACTGACACAGACTAGTTGGGCTGAATGGCATGTTTCTGTTCATAAATTTGATAAAATTTACATTAGACAGATGTACACACAGACGTAAACAGACAGACACGCGTACACAGACAGACACGCGTACACAGACAGACACGCGTACACAGACAGACACGCGTACACAGATAGACACATACACAGATAGACACAAGCACACAGACAACTGCACACAGACTGACACACATACACAGACAGACATATGCACCGACACATTTACACACATACAGAGATAGATGCGTACACAGACACACGTACACAGACAGACACGCGTACACAGACACACATACACACGTACAGATACACATACATGTACAGACACACAGACACACAACACACTTGTACAGACACATGTACGCAGACACACGCACACAGATAGACACACATACAGATAACATACGCACGTACACAGACAGACACGTGTACAGACATACAGACACACATACATAGACAGACACACACACAGACACACATATATATACTCAGACAGATGCACATACACATACACATGAACACACAGACACCCAAACAGACATACACATATACACAGAGAGATGCACATACACAGACAAACACGCATACACAGGCAAACACAGACACGTTCACAGACAGACACACGTACACAGACACGGACACGTACACAGACAGACATACATACACAGACACACACATGTACACACACAGACTCACGTATACACACAGATACACACATGTACACACACAGATACACACATGTCCACACAGACACACACATGTACACACACAGACTCACGTACACACACAGATACACACATGTACACACACAGATACACACATGTCCACACACAGACACACACATGTACACACTCAGATACATGTACACACACAGACACACGCACACACACAGACACGCACACACACACAGACACACGCAGACTCACACAAGCAGTTAGACACGTGCAGGCAGACAGGCTGTGGATAAAGGGCTGTACCTGCTGTTGAGGTGATCTTGGCAGCCCTGGACCTCAGTGGCACTGGGATGCCCATTTTCCACCAGTTGCTGGACGAGTTCATTCACCTCCACAACACGGACCAACATGCTGTTCATCTCCTGATCCAGACTCTCGAACCTACAGGAAGAGGACCATGAACAAAAACAAGGGATAGATAAATACTGGATCACAGCCAGGACAATTCCCCACCCCAGTTCTCTGAAGGTGCGACTCAACTGTACAATCCCAACATGAAGCTACCGCTGAGGATAGAAAATCTGAGATAACTATGCACCTGTGTAACTGGAACCCAACCAAGCCTGTTTCTAGGCCCAGTTCTCTGTGCAATAACCGATACCCAGGCCTGTTCTCAGGCCCAGTTTCTCTCTCTGTGTACTAACAGATACCCAGGCCTAAATTTCAGGCCCAGTTCTCTAACGGTAGTCTCAGGCCAGAACTCAATCTGTGTATCAATCCATTCCCAGCCGTGGGAGAAGAAAGGGTAATGGGAAACAGAAACAGGTTCAATATTCTTTACAGGATGGGTTCCAGTGCTCCATTTCAGAGGAGAGTTCAGTTTTAATTTAAATATCGATGGTGAATTGCTCAATAAATGTGTGAATGGTACTGGCTAGAACTCTCTGTGGGTAGGGTAGGCTCCACGTGGGTGAAGCTAGCATCATACGGGTGGGGCTTGTCAGGTAGGTGGGGCTTGCTCTATCTGGGCGGGGCACTGGATGTGAGGGCGGGACTAGCTCCATTTGGGTGTGGCAGCTAACATGCGGGCAAGGCTCACTGCATGTGGACGTGGCATTGGGCATGGGGGCAGGGCTTGCTCCTTGTGGGTGTGACACTGGGAATGTGGGCGGGTCCAAATCCATCTGGGCAGGGCTAGTTCCATGTGGGTGGAGCTAGCTCGATATAGCTATATCCACATGGGCAGGACTAGTTCCAGCTGGGTGTGGCGCTGGTAAAGGGGTGGGGCTAACACTATCTTGGTGGGGCTAGGACCAGGTGGGTGTGGTGCTGGTAATGGGGGTGGGGCTAACACGGTTTGGGGCAGCACGGTAGCATTGTGGATTGCACAATTGCTTCACAGCTCCAGGGTCCCAGGTTCGATTCCGGCTTGAGTCACTGTCTGTGCGGAGTTTGCACATCCTCCCCGTGTGTGCGTGGGTTTCCTCCGGGTGCTCCGGTTTCCTCCCAAAGTCCAAAGATGTGCAGGTTAAGTGAATTGGCCATGATAAATTGCCCTTAGTGTCCAAAGTTGCCCTTAGTGTTGGGTGGGATTATTGGGTTATGGGGATAGGGTGGAGGTGTTGACCTTGATTAGGGTGCTCTTTCCAAGAGCCGGTGCAGACTCGATGGGCCGAATGGCCTCCTTCTGCACTGTAAATTTTATGATAATCTATGATAACACTACCTGGGCGGGGCTAGGTACCAGGTGGGTGTGGTGCTGGTAATGGGGGTGGGGCTAACACTATCTGGGCAGGGCTAGGGGTCCAGGTGGGTATGGCAGTGGTCATGGGGGCATGGCTACATCCACATGGGCGGGGCTAGCTCCAAGTGGGTGTGGACTCTCCCTGTGAGCGGGCCTAGCTCCCCCTTAAGTGGACAATGAACCGGCCCTTACCTCTGTTGAACCAGTTCGAGGTCCTCCAGCGTGTCCGGGATGTCCATGCTGTTCAGCCACTGCTCCTTCTCGTCAATCCAGTGCTCACAGGCATTCACCTCGCTGAACATGCGATAGACAGCGAGGGCATCCTGCAGCCACTGCCTACGTAACCCGGCCACCTCCTTCACCTCAGAGTACAAAGCCTCCACCTCCGACACGCGGCTCTGCACCTCGTCCAGCTCCAAGTACTCAGGGGCCAGGCTCATGGCCTGGCTGCGCAGGCCCTGTACCAGCTGCCGGTGCTGCCCGATGTCCTCCAGCAGCCCTCGGTGTTTCTTGGCCAGTGACTGCGTGGAATACTCATCATGCCCAAAGTCGTCGCTGGACACGATGCGATAGGCGTCCTGCAGCCACATTTCCAGATCGTCAGTGTCCGCCTTGAACTGGAAGAAGCTCAGCGCCTCCTGGAGGCGCTGTTGCCGGAGGACCGCCAACTCATCCAGCGTTTTCCACTGAACCCTGACCTCCAGAATCCTCTCCTGGATGTTGCCCGTTCCGAAGTGTTTCTGCGCCAGGATCTGCTCCCCCTTTGTGATGGTTTGTGTCAGGAGACTGAAGTGCACCACCAGCTCCCCCATCAGGTTCTTGTGCTTGCTCAGCAGGATTGTGGCACTGTTCAAGTCCTTGCCGCAGTTTGCTGAGGAGATGACCTGATCCTTCTCATGGATCCAACTCTCCACCTCCTCCATTTCCTGGAAAAACGCCCAGAGGCACCGCGAGCCGTCCAGCTCCGTCCGGCGGCACAACGCCAGCCGGTGCAGTTCCTCCAGGCAGCTGTTGACGTGATGGACGCGATTGCAGATCACCTGGGGGTCACAGGGCTGATAACCTGAGAGAAAAAAGCAAAGAATTGGTCACAGGAGACGAGGTAGGGAGGGCGAGAGTCAAGAGGCCAACCCTTCGAAACTGAACCCGCTGGCTCGACTCAGGGGCCGCATTCTCACCGACGCTGCCACCATGTTACGTGGTCACGCGCCCTCCGCTCTCTCCTGGCCATGGGGTCATCACCAGGGCACATTCTCAGTGGCCTCACCGGGCCGGGAAGGACCAAGACCTTTCAGCGCCGCACTCCCAAGTCATCGAATATCATCCTGACCAGAGACAATCACCAAATGGCTGCGATTGCCCGACCTGGAGCCAGGCTGGTGCCCACCTGGTGCCTGGTTAGTACCTCTGGCCCACTGACGGCACGGCCGTGAGGCCAGACCTTCAGAAAGGACCACCCCACCGGTCAGTGCTACTGGCTGAGTTACACTGGGTGACACTGCTAATTAAACTCGACCCTGTTGGTACATTAACGCCAACTATCTCAGGCCCTCTGGTGGACGTGCCCAGGATCACCAATACCTGACTGGCTCCATAGTTACCTACTGCGGAGTGAGTTCCTGCAGTCCTCAGGTGGAGTTCACTTCCAGGTATAATGGGGGCACAGTGGTTAGCACTGCTGCCTCACAACGCCAGGGACCCGGGTTCGATTTTGGCTTGGGTCACTGTCTGTGCGGAGTTTGTACATTCTCCCCGTGTCTGCGTGGGTTTCTTCCGGGTGCTCCGGTTTCCTCCCACAGTCCAAACATGCGCAGTTTAGGTGGATTGGCCGTGGTAAAAATTGTACCCCAGAGGATACAGAGCGACCTTACGGGTCCCTGCCCACAAACCGTTCAAGGTAGCAGGGCAGGTGGTTCAGAAAGCATACGGGATATTTTCTTTCCAAAGTTGATATTCGGAATATTCCTGCTTCGTTTATGGGATGTGATGTTGGATGGGCCCGGCATTTGTTGCCAGTCCCAAATTGCCCTTGAGGGGCAGAGAGTGAGAGGCCGAGGAGTGAGGAACTGAGGACAGAGAGACTAAGGAGTGGCACTGAGATGCGAGGGGCAGGTTGTAGGGGGGGGTGAAGGGTGAGGGTCGGAGGCGTGAGGGGCTAAGGAGTGAGGGGCTGAGGGCTGAGGGACAGGAAGTCAAGGTCTGAGGAGTGAGGGGCAGGGAGTGAGGGGCTGAGGAGTGAGGTGATTTGTTAAGTTGCAGGTGTAACATAAGCGGCTTCCTTGTGGTGCACTTGACAAAGGAAGGTTCAGACGTGGGGATAACTTCAACACGTTTATTAAACTATTTACACTTCTATTGTTCGACACTACTGCTAATCCTACTATAGTTACCCAGACTGACTAACCAGTTGCTGCAATCCACGTGGTGGGTGTAATATTGAATCAACCCTGTGTCTGCACTCACTGACTGTCTCCACTGGAAAGAGGCAGATCATGTGTGTGGTGTCCTTTATATATGGGTTGGTGTAATGCCCCCCTGTGGTCGTGTCACCTCCTTGTGTATCATGAATGTCTATTGGTCGTGTCCTATCTACTTGATCTATTGGTTGAGTGTGTGTGTGTGTGATGTCACTGGTGCTCTCTCTAGTGTCTAGCTAGCCTACATGTATTTACATCGAGGCACATCACAACATGAGGGACTGAGGATGAGGAGTGAGAGGCTGAGGAGTAAGGGACTGAGGAGTGAGGGGCTGAGGAGTGAGGGGCAGGGAGTGAGGGGCTGAGGAATGAGGGACTGAGGATGAGGAGTGAGGGGCTGCGAGAGTGAGGGGCTGAGGACTGAGGAGTGAGGGACTGAGGAGTGAGGGACTGAGGAGCGAGGGGCAGGTTGTAGGGGGGTGAAGGGTGAGGGGAAAAAGAGTGAGGGGCGGAGGAGTGAGGGGCTAAGGAGTGACTGGCTGAGGACTGAGGGTCGGGAAGTCAAGGTCTGAGGAATGAGGGGCAGGGAGTGAGGGGCAGGGAGTGAGGGACTGAGGAGTGAGGTACAAGGAGTGAGGGGCAAGGAGTGAGGGGCAAGGAGTGAGGGGCAAGGAGTGAGGGGCTGAGGAGCGAGGGGCTGAGGAACGAGGGGCTGAGGGGTGAGGGGCTGAGGAGCGAGGGGTTGGGGAGTGAGGGGCTGGGGAGCGAGGGACTGAGGAGCGAGGGACTGAGGAGTGAGGGACTGAGGAGTGAGGGGCTGAGGAGTGACGGGGTGAGGAGTGAGGGGCTGAGGAGTGAGGGGCTGGGGAGCGAGGGGCTGAGGAGCGAGGGGCTGAGGAGCGAGGGGTTGGGGAGTGAGGGGCTGGGGAGCGAGAGACTGAGGAGCGAGGGACTGAGGAGTGAGGGACTGAGGAGTGAGGGACTGAGGAGTGAGGGGCTGAGGAGTGACGGGCTGAGGAGTGAGGGGCTGAGGAGTGACGGGGTGAGGAGTGACGGGCTGAGGAGTGAGGGGCTGAGGAGCGAGGGGTTGGGGAGTGAGGGGCTGGGGAGCGAGGGACTGAGGAGCGAGGGACTGAGGAGTGAGGGACTGAGGAGTGACGGGCTGAGGAGTGACGGGCTGAGGAGTGAGGGGCTGAGGCGTGAGGGGCTGAGGAGCGAGGGACTGAGGAGTGAGGGGCTGAGGAGTGACGGGCTGAGGAGTGACGGGCTGAGGAGTGACGGGGTGAGGAGTGAGGGGCTGAGGAGTGAGGGGCTGAGGAGTGACGGGCTGAGGAGTGAGGGGCTGAGGAGTGACGGGGTGAGGAGTGAGGGGCTGAGGAGTGAGGGGCTGAGGAGCGAGGGACTGAGGAGCGAGGGACTGAGGAGTGAGGGGCTGAGGAGTGACGGGCTGAGGAGTGAGGGGCTGAGGAGTGAGGGGCTGAGGAGTGAGGGGCTGAGGAGCGAGGGACTGAGGAGTGAGGGGCTGAGGAGCGAGGGGCTGAGGAGTGAGGGGCTGAGGAGTGAGGGGCTGAGGAGTGACGGGCTGAGGAGTGAGGGGCAGCTGCTGCTCCTTGGAAAATTCCCTCAGGAAAATATTTTGCTGGAATGTGTGGCTTTTTAGGAGCTTGTTTCTGGAGACGGGAGCTCAGTTTTGATCATGTTCTCATTAATCCACAGCATTAAACCTCGCGATCAATCACAATTCAACACAACAGCTGTTTGGGCCTGAACTGAAATGACTGGCGAGCCTGTTGCTGAGATGTTGTGTCTGCAGCGGAAGCTGGAAATTGTGAGGGAAAACACTGGGAAATCGCTGACTCAACTCCCCCTCAACTTCAGATAACTCTGACTTACACACTGACCTTCCAACTGGGCAAACTCCAGGGCGGCTACATTCAAGCTCTTCACCCGCTCGGCCTGCACTGTGATATCCGCCTCCAGGAGGCCGTGTTTCTGGAGCAAGTCCTCGGCTTCCAACAGGTGCTTCCCCAAATCCTTCCAACACAACAGCATCTGGGGAAGAGGTGGAAAAGGTGAAAGCGAGATCCAGGCAGCGCTGGGCCACTGGAGAGGGCCCATTGTGTCCCGCCCCCGGACAGAATCGGCATTCCTGGCAACGCAAGATTTGAAGGGTTCGGTGGGGGTGGGGGGGGGGTGGGGGGCACATTTACCTAAACGGGCAGCCAACTAGTGGTCAGTAATTTGAGATGGTTTATGAAGAAACATCAGTCTCGGGACGTGATTCTCCGAACCCTCCGCCCCGTGTTTCTCAAAGGTGCCGTTTGCGAACGGCGACATTCTCTCTTCCCGCCGCTTGTCAGCGTGATTTCCAGTCCGAGCCGCGCCACGCAGATGGCGGTGCGCAGCCAGCGGGAATAGGGGAATAACAACGGCCGGAGAACTCCGGCCTAGACATGACATATTACGTTTTTAGATTGAAATTGTAGACAACACCACAGCATTTTATGATAACAGCGTATGTCTCTCTCACCGACATGTTAGGAAAATGTTTGCTCGATAACCTCGGCCTTCCTCCTCCTCTTTTCTCTGGTCCATCTGCCCAAGGACCACTCCCACCTGACCAGCACCTCTGCCCCTACTCTGGGTATAACACCAGGATATATACGCACATATATATATCATTCCTTTGGCCGCAGGTAGCTTGTCCAGTGTCGATCATTTTTCGAACACCTCTGACCAATGGCCACAGGGCAGGTACCCGGGATGTCAGTGTGGTTACCTCCTCCCCTCTTCGTCACCCTGCTCCAGATCAGCTTTCTAGTTTACGTCATTCCCCACACTTCCATGACTTGAGGGTCATATTCCGGTCCTTTCTAAACATTTGCGTCGATAAAAGGGGCGCACAGGACGTTATCCCAGCTTCGGAATTTCAACATGGCAACCTGAAACAAGTCCGTTTGGAGGTCAATGTAGAATCCTAGGGGCGGGGGGGTTTGCTAGAGCGGTTGGGGAGCGTTTAAACTAATGTGGCAGGCGGCTGGGAACCGATGCAGGAAGTCGGAAAGTAGTAAAACGGGCAGAAACAAAAGGCAGTAAGGGGGAAAGTGTAAGGCAGAGAAGCCGTAGTCAAAACTCAAAAAGGGCGACAGTACAAGGTACAGTGACTGAGGGGAGCTCAGTGAATAGGACCAGGAATACTAAAAGGAATAAAACGGGAAGTGAAAACATTAATGGTAAACAACGCGGCAGGTTGTGACATGAAGAGGTAGTATTGGCTGAAGTTAGAAACAGGAAAGGAGAGGTCACCCTGTTGGGAGTTTTTTATAGGCCTCCTAATAGTTCTAGGGATGTAGAGGAAAGGATGGCGAAGATGATTCTGGATATGAGCGAAAGTAACAGGGTAGTTATTATGGGAGACTTTAACTTTCCAAATATTGACTGGAAAATATATAGTTCGAGTACAATAGATGGGTCGTTTTTTGTACAGTGTGTGCAGGAGGGTTTCCTGAAACAATATGTTGACAGGCCAACAAGAGGCGAGGCCACGTTGGATTTGGTTTTGGGTAATGAACCAGGCCAGGTGTTGGATTTGGAGGTAGGAGAGCACTTTGGGGACAGTGACCACAATTCGGTGACGTTTACGTTAATGATGGAAAGGGATAAGTATACACCGCAGGGCAAGAGTTATAGCTGGGGGAAGGGCAATTATGATGCCATTAGACGTGACTTGGGGGGGATAAGGTGGAGAAGTAGGCTGCAAGTGTTGGGCACACTGGATAAGTGGGGCTTGTTCAAGGATCAGCTACTGCGTGTTCTTGATAAGTATGTACCGGTCAGACAGGGAGGAAGGCGTCGAGCGAGGGAACCGTGGTTTACCAAGGAAGTGGAATCTCTTGTTAAGAGGAAGAAGGAGGCCTATGTGAAGATGAAGCGTGAAGTTTCGGTTGGGGCGATGGATAGTTACAAGGTAGCGAGGAAGGATCTAAAGAGAGAGCTAAGACGAGCAAGGAGGGGACATGAGAAGTATTTGGCAGGAAGGATCAAGGAAAACCCAAAAGCTTTCTATAGGTATGTCAGGAATAAGCGAATGACTAGGGAAAGAGTAGGACCAGTCAAGGACAGGGATGGGAAATTGTGTGTGGAGTCTGAAGAGATAGGCGAGATACTAAATGAATATTTTTCGTCAGTATTCACTCAGGAAAAAGATAATGTTGTGGATGAGAATGCTGAGCCCCAGGCTAATAGAATAGATGGCATTGAGGTACGTAGGGAAGAGGTGTTGGCAATTCTGGACAGGCTGAAAATAGATAAGTCCCCGGGACCTGATGGGATTTATCCTAGGATTCTATGGGAGGCCAGGGAAGAGATTGCTGGACCTTTGGCTTTGATTTTTATGTCATCATTGGCTACAGGAATAGTGCCAGAGGACTGGAGGACAGCAAATGTGGTCCCTTTGTTCAAAAAGGGGAGCAGAGACAACCCCGGCAACTATAGACCGGTGAGCCTCACGTCTGTAGTGGGTAAAGTCTTGGAGGGGATTATAAGGGACAAGATTTATAATCATCTAGATAGGAATAATATGATCAGGGATAGTCAGCATGGCTTTGTGAAGGGTAGGTCATGCCTCACAAACCTTATTGAGTTCTTTGAGAAGGTGACTGAACAGGTAGACGAGGGTAGAGCAGTTGATGTGGTGTATATGGATTTCAGCAAAGCGTTTGATAAGGTTCCCCACGGTAGGCTATTGCAAAAAATACGGAGGCTGGGGATTGAGGGTGATTTAGAGATGTGGATCAGAAATTGGCTAGCTGAAAGAAGACAGAGGGTGGTGGTTGATGGGAAATGTTCAGAATGGAGTACAGTCACAAGTGGAGTACCACAAGGATCTGTTCTGGGGCCGTTGCTGTTTGTCATTTTTATCAATGACCTAGAGGAAGGCGCAGAAGGGTGGGTGAGTAAATTTGCAGACGATACTAAAGTCGGTGGTGTTGTCAATAGTGTGGAAGGATGTAGCAGGTTACAGAGGGATATAGATAAGCTGCAGAGCTGGGCTGAGAGGTGGCAAATGGAGTTTAATGTAGAGAAGTGTGAGGTGATTCACTTTGGAAGGAATAACAGGAATGCGGAATATTTGGCTAATGGTAAAGTTCTTGAAAGTGTGGCTGAGCAGAGGGATCTAGGTGCCCATGTACATAGATCCCTGAAAGTTGCTACCCAGGTTGATAGGGTTGTGAAGAAGGCCTATGGAGTGTTGGCCTTTATTGGTAGAGAGATTGAGTTCCGGAGTCGGGAGGTCATGTTGCAGCTGTACAGAACTCTGGTCCGGCCGCATTTGGAGTATTGCGTACAGTTCTGGTCACCGCATTATAGGAAGGACGTGGAGGCTTTGGAGCGGGTGCAGAGGAGATTTACCAGAATGTTGCCTGGTATGGAGGGAAAATCTTATGAGGAAAGGCTGACGGACTTGAGGTTGTTTTCGTTGGAGAGAAGAACGTTAAGAGGAGACTTAATAGAGGCATACAAAATGATCAGGGGGTTGGATAGGGTGGACAGTGAGAGCCTTCTCCCGCGGATGGATATGGCTGGCACGAGGGGACATAACTTTAAACTGAGGGGTAATAGATATAGGACAGAGGTCAGAGGTAGGTTCTTTACGCAAAGAGTAGTGAGGCCGTGGAATGCCCTACCTGCTACAGTAGTGAACTCGCCAACATTGAGGGCATTTAAAAGTTTATTGGATAAACATATGGATGATAATGGCATAGTGTAGGTTAGATGGCTTTTGTTTCGGTGCAACATCGTGGGCCGAAGGGCCTGTACTGCGCTGTATTGTTCTATGTTCTATGTTCTATGTAAGATATGGGTTCAACTACAAGGAAAATTAGGAGAAAAGTTAAGAGGAAAAATAACTTAGGAGAGGTTACTGATCGAGATGTTAAGATTCAAAACAGAGGTATAAAAGCCAACATAAGTGTACTTTACCTGAATGCTCGTAGTATTCGGAATAAGGTAAATGAGTTGGTGGCGCAAATCATCGTGAATGACTATGATTTAGTGGCCATTGCGGAAACATGGTTAAAGGTTGGTCACGACTGGGAGTTAAATATCCACGGGTATCAAACTATACGGAAGGACAGAGGGGATGGTAAGGGAGGTGGTGTAGCTCTGTTATTTAAGGATAACATCCGGGCAATGGTGAGGGATGACATCAGTGCTATGGAGGGTAAGGTTGAATCCATTTGGGTGGAAATCAGGAATAGTAAGGCGGAAAAGTCACTGATAGGAGTAGTCTATAGGCCATCAAATAGTAACATTATGGTGGGGCAGGCAATAAACAAAGAAATAACGGATGCATGTAGAAATGGTACAGCAGTTATCATGGGGGATTTTAATCTACATGTTGATTGGTTTAACCAGGTCGGTCAAGGCAGCCTTAAGGAGGAGTTTATAGAATGTATCTGCGATAGTTTCTTAGAACAGTATGAAATGGAACCTACGAGGGAACAAGCGGTCCTAGATCTGGTCCTGTGAAATGAGACAGGATTGATTAATGATCTCATCGTTAGGGATCCTCTCAGAAGGAGCGATCACAATATGATGGAATTTAAAATACAGATGGAGGGTGAGAAGGTAAAATGAAACACTAGGGTTTTGTGCTTAAACAAAGGAGATTACAATGGGATGAGAGCTAGCTAAGGTAGACTGGGAGCAAAGACTTTATGGTGAAACAGTTGAGGAACAGTGGAGAACCTTCCAAGAAAGAGATTATCATCGACATCAGGAAGCGTAGTGGAGAACATGCCCCTGTCTACATCAATGGGAACAAAGTAGAAAGAGTCGAGAGCTTCAGGATTTTAGGTGTACAGATCACCAGCAGCCTGTCTTGGTCCCCCCATGCTGACACTATAGTTAATAAAGCCCACCAACGACTCTACTTTCTCAGAACACTAAGGAAATTAGGCATGTCAGCCACGACCCTCACCAACTTCTACAGTTGCACCATGGAAAACATTCTTTCTGGTTGTATCACAGCTTGGTATGGAGCCTGCTCTGCCCAAGACCGCAGGAAACTACAAAAGGTCGTGAATGTAGCCCAGTCCATCACGCAAACCAGCCTCCCATCCATTGACTCTATCTATAATTCCCGCTGCCTCGGAAAGGCAGCCAGCATAATTAAGGACCCCACGCACCCCGGACATACTCTCTTCCACCTTCTTCCGTCAGGAAAAAGATACCAAAGTTTGAGGTCACGTACCAACCGACTCAAGAACAGCTTCTTCCCCATTGCCATCAGACTTTTGAATGGCCGTACCTCGTATTAAGTTGATCTTTTCTCTACACCTGGCTATAACTGTAACATTATATTCTGCAGTCTCTCCTTCCTTCCCCATGTACGGTATGCATTGTCTGTACAGTGTGCAAGAAACAATACTTTTCATTGTAAACTAATACATGTGACAATAATAAATCACATCAAAAGCGATTTTTCACAGTGCTCAGCAAAGGTTTATACCAACAAAAAGGAAGGACGGTAGAAAGAGGGAAAATCGACCGTGGATATCTAAGGAAATAAGGGAGAGTATCAAATTGAAGGAAAAGGCATACAAAGTAGCAAAGATTAGTGGGAGACGAGAGGACTGGGAAATCATTAGGGGCCAACAGAAAGCTACTAAAAAAGCTATAAAGAAGAGTAAGATAGATTATGAGAGTAAACTTGCTCAGAATATAAAAACAGATAGTAAAAGTTTCTACAAATATATAAAACAAAAAAGAGTGGCTAAGGTCCTTTAGAGGATGAGAAGGGAGATTTAATAATGGGAGATAAGGAAATGACTGAGGAACTGAACAGGTTTTTTGGGTCGGTCTTCACAGTGGAAGACACAAATAACATGCCAGTGACTGACAGAAATGAGGCTATGACAGACGAGGACCTTGAGATGATTGTTATCACTAAGGAGGTATGATGGGCAAGCTAATGGGGCTAAAAGGTAGACAGGTCTCCTGGCCCTGATGGAATGCATCCCAGAGTGCTAAAAGAGATGGCTAGGGAAATTGCAAATGTACTAGTGATAATTTACCAAAATTCACTAGACTCTGGGGTGGTCCCAGCGGATTGGAAATTAGCAAACGTGACACCACTGTTTAAAAAAGGAGGTAGGCAGAAAGCGGGTAATTATTGGCCAGTTAGCTTAACTTCGGTAGTAGGGAAGATGCTGGAATCTATCATCAAGGAAGAAATAGCGAGGCATCAGGATGGAAATTGTCCCATTGAGCAGACGCAGCATGGGTTCATAAAGGGCAGGTTGTGCCTAACTAATTCAGTGGAATGTTTTGAGGACATTACCAGTGAGGTAGATAACGGGGAGCCAATGGATGTGGTATATCTGGATTTCCAGAAAGCCTTTGACAAGGTGCCACACAAAAGGTTGCTGCATAAGATAAAGATGCATGGCATTAAGGGTAAAGTAGTAGCATGGATAGAGGATTGGTTAATTAATAGAAAGCAAAAAGTGGGGATTAATGGGTGTTTCTCTGGTTGGCAATCAGTAGCTAGTGGTGTCCCTCAGGGATAAGTGTTCTCCCCACAATTGTTCACAATTTACATAGATGATTTGGAGTTGGGGACCAAGGGCAATGTGTCCAAGTTTGCAGATGACACTAAGATAAGTGGTAAAGCAAAAAGTGCAGAGGATACCGGAAGTCTGCAGAGGGATTTGGATATGTTAAGTGAATAGGCTAGGGTCTGGCAGATGGAATACAATGTTGACAAATGCGAGGTTATCCATTTTGGTACAAAATAACAGCAAAAGGGATTATTATTTAAATGATAAAATATTAAAACATGCTGCTGTGCAGAGAGATCTGGATGTGCTAGTGCATGAGTCGCAAAAAGTTGGTTTACAGGTGAACAGGTGATTAAGAAGGCGAGTGGAATTTTGTTCTTCATTCATCGAGGGATGGAGTTTAAGACTAGGGAGGTTATGCTGCAATTGTATAAGGTGTTAGTGAGGCCACACCTGGAGTATTGTGTTCAGTTTTGGTCTCCTTACCTGAGAAAGGACGTACTGGCGCTGGAGGGTGTGCAGAGGAGATTCACTAGGTTAATCCCAGAAGTGAAGAGGTTGGATTACGAGGAGAGGTTGAGTAGACTGGGACTGTGCTCGTTGGAATTTAGAAGGATGCGGGGGGATCTTATAGAAACATATAAGATTACGAAGGGAATAGATAGGATAGATGCGGGCAGGTTGTTTCCACTGGCGGGTTAAAGCAGAACTAGGGGGCATAGCCTCAAAATAAGGGGAAGTAGATTTCGGACTGAGTTTAGGAGGAACTTCTTCACCCAAAGGGTTATGAATCTATGGAATTCCTTGCCCAGTGAAGCAGTTGAGGCCCCTTCATTAAATGTTTTTAAGATAAAGTTAGATAGTTTTTTGAAGAATAAAGGGAGTAAGGGTTATGGTGTTCGGGCCGGAAAGTGGAGCTGAGTGCACAAAAGATGAGCGGATCATTGAATGGTGGAGCAGGCTCGAGGGGCCAGATGGCCTACGCCTGCTCCTAGTTCTTATGTTCATACGGGGCAGAAGGAGGCCATTCGGCCCATCTCGTCTGCACCGACCCTCTGAAAGAGCACCCTATCCTGGCCCACTCCCCCTGCCCTATCCCTGTCACCCCATAACCCAACTAACCTTTTGGACACTAACGGGCGATTTAGCATGGCCAATCCACCTAACCTGCACATCTTTGGACAAAAAGAGGCAATTTGGCATGATCAATCCACCATTGTGGGAGGAAACCCACGCAGACACGGGGAGAACGTGAAAACTCCACAAATGTTTAGAAATCCACTTTCCAGAGAGAGGATCAATCCAGAGAGCATCCGACACCACGTTACCGCCCTCCCCCCCCTTCTCCATCCCGGCTCTGGTACCCATGCGTCGGTGCTCGTGACGCTCCCCAACCTCACAGTGCCGGAGACCACCCAGCTGCTCCCCAAACCCTCACCTAAATAAACCCATCACAGAACGATACTGCACAGGCGCAGCCCATTCAGGACACCACGTCAGTGCCAGTTCTTTGAAAGAGCTATCCAATGTTGCGAAATGGGGGTGGGTGTTGGGACAGGCTAATGCTCTGGGGGATGCGGGTTCAAATCCCACCGCGGCAGCTGGTAAAGTTTAAATTCAATTTATAATCTCAAATTGGAAAAACTAGCCTCAGTAACGGTGACAGTGAAACCATTGTCGCAAAAAAAAAAAAAAAAAAATCTGGTTCACTGCTGTCCTTTGGGGAAGGAAATCTGCTGTCATTACCCGGTCTGGCCTACATGTGGCGCCAGACTCCACGGCAATGCGGTTGACTCCGAACTGCCCTCCGAAACTCGGTTCAAGGGCAATTAGGGATGGGCAACAAATGCTGGCCCAGCCCAGCGACGGCCCCGCCCACAAAAGAACAAAAATAAACTCGTGCCACACCCCTTGCTCCTTCCCTGTTACCTCGCATTCCATTCAGGGTTTGTCCGAATCCCTTTGGAAAGTAATGATTGAATCCGTTTCCAGTGCCAATCCCGGGCATCGTCGCTTGCACCAATCCCGCTGTATGTAAGACTCCTTACTGTGCCCACCCCAGTCCAATGCCGGCATCTCCACGTCATGTCATAAAGAAAATCTCCCTCAGGTTCTTCATCGAGCGCCTTAAACCCTCTGGATACAGTTGGTCTTTATTTACTCTGTCAAAACCATTCATGATTTTTGACCACCTCGACTAAATCCCTTCTTAATGTTTTCTGCTCGTAAGAGGGTAAGCCCAGCAGTGGGAAGGGGGGGGGGGGCAGTGGGAGGGGGGGGGGGGGGGGTCATAGGCAGCGCCCGCCTCACCTGCATCTCCTCCATCCAGTCGATCATGTGAACCATCTCCTGGAAGATTTTCTGCAGAGATACATTTAACTGCAGCCGTTCCCTGCGAGCGTTCAGCGTCTCCTCCAAGAAGCTCCACAGACGCAGGATGTTATCCTTCTGTGCGGAGATGCGTTTACTGTCGTAGTAACTCTCCGAGTCCAGTTCCAGGGCCAGCTCAGTGATCACCTGCACTCGCTCCCGGTACGAGGACACATCCGCCTCAATGGCTTCGTGCTTCTTCATCGCAGCTTCCACTGCGGGGAGGTCGTAGCCAAAGTTATCCTGAGAGAAAGATTAATCAGAACTCAGAGAGCTGCCTCACCCAACACCTCACATCACAACAACAATAACAGCCGGTCATGCGTTAAAATCAAAACTTCAAATCAGTAACAGAGAGAAAGGATTGTGTCGTTTTTTAAATTATTCATTCAGGGGTTGTGGGCGTCACTGGCCAGGCCCAGTATTTATTGACCATCCTTATTTGCCCCTCAAGAAGGTGGTGGTGAGCTACCTTCTTGAACCGCTGCAGTCCCTCTGGTGCAGGTGCACCAATGTGCTGTTAGAGAGTGAGGCACAATCAATCACTCTCGAGGCAAGGAGAGTCATACTAATCGGCTTTAATCAGCTAGACCTGTACCCAGCAGCTCCGATACAGAAAGTGAGGGCTGCTGGGACGGCATGGGTTCTTATACCCCGCCTCTCAGGGCGGAGCTACGTACGTTGGCCAATGGTAGACTCCTAGGTCTGGCCAATGGGCATCCACCTCTCAGGTACTGCAATACCTGGTATTACCACAGAGAGAGAGGGTGTTCCAGGATTTTGCCCCTGTGACAGTGAAGGAACGGCCAATATATTTCCAAGTCAGGATGGTGAGTGACTTGGAGGGGAACTTGCAGTTGGAGGTGATCGTAGAATCATAGAATCCCCACAGTGCAGAAGGATGTAAATCAGGTGGTCTAGTGGTTAGGATTCGGCGCTCTCACCGCCGCGGCCCGGGTTCAATTCCCGGTCAGGGAATGATGCTTTACGGGCAGCATGGTAGCTTTGTGGATAGCACAATTGCTTCACAGCTCCAGGGTCCCAGGTTCAATTCCAGATTGGGTCACTGTCTGTGCGGAGTCTGCACGTCCTCCCTGTGTGTGCGTGGGTTTCCTCCGGGTTCTCCGGTTTCCTCCCACAGTCCAAAGATGTGCAGGTTAGGTGGATTGGCCATGATAAATTGCCCTTAGTGTCCAAAATTGCCCTTAGCGTTGGGTGGGGTTACTGGGTTATGGGGATAGGGTGGCGGTGATGACCTTGGGTAGGGTGCTCTTTCGAAGAGCCAGTGCAGACTCGATGGGCCGAATGGCCTCCTTCTGCACTGTAAATTCTATGAAGTCTGTACCGACTCTCTGAAAGGGCACCCTGCCCAGGTCCACTCCCCGTAACCCCACCTGACCAACATATGTCTGGACTGTGGGAGGAAACCGGAGCACCAGGAGGAAACCCACGCAGACACGGGGAGAGCGTGCAAACTCCACACAGGCAGTGACCTGAGGTCGGAATCGAACCCGGGTCCCTGGCGCTATGAAGAAGCAGTACTAACCACTGTGCCACCCTGATATTCCTGTTCGTCTGCTGCCCTTGTCCTTCTAGGTGGTAACGGTCACGGGTTTAGAAGGTACCGTTGAAGGAGCCTCGATGGGTTCCTGCAATGGTATCTTGTAGCTGGTACTCACGGCTGCCACTGTGCGTCGGCGGAGGAGGGAGTGAATGTTTGTGATGGGGGTGCCAATCAGGCTGCTTTGTCCTGGATGGTATTGAGCTTCTTGAGTGTTGTCGGAGCTGCGCTCATCCAGGCAGGTGGAGAGTATTCCATCACACTCCTGACTTGTGCCCTGTAGATGGTGGACGGGATTTGGGAGTCAGGAGGTGAGTTACTCTCCGCAGGATTCCCAGCCTCTGACCTGCTCTTGTAGCCACAGTGTTTATATGGCTGGCACAGTTTAATTTCTGGTCAATGGTAACCCCAGGATGTTGGTGGTGGGGGTTTGGGCGAATGCCACCGATAGCCTCTCACACTTTCCCAAGTGACAGAGAAGAGTTATCACCCCCTGACCAGATAATCCTGACTCCACACTCGATCAGATTAATCTGATCTCACACCAGTTCCCGCCAAGGCTGGAATCCTGCATGGAGTTGCCATTTTCCCAGCTCCTCACCATCGACAAGTCAGGAGTCTGATGGAATACTGTCCTCTTGCCTGGATGAGTGCGGCTCCAACCCTCCTGGACAAAGCAAGCACCCCGACCTCCACCTCAAACACTCAGAGCCAGCACCGTGGCTGCACAGCGAACCATCGACGGTATGCAGGGCAGAAACCCCCTCTGGTTGGTTTGATGGTACTGCCCAAAACCACCACCTTCAGAAGAGAATATTGCCAATGTCATTGTACAATGAGGGAGCAGTGGCGCTACTGGACGGGATGAAATAGATTTAAACCAAGACAAGACACTTTAATAGGTGGCCGGAACGTCGGACGGCATGTATCCCAGATCAGTGAGGGAAGTAAAACTGGGAATGGCGGAGGCTCAGGCCAGATTCTGATAATCATCTTCGAGGTGTATTAAATTCTGACGGACATAGATAGGGTGGGCAGGGAGGAACCTGTCCCCTTGGTAAAGGGTTCAATAACCAGGGGGCATAGATTTGAGAAGCGTTTAAATGAACACTTGAAACACCAAAGCGTGCAAGGCTATGGAGCGAGTGCTGGAAAGCGGGATTAGAATGGATAGGTGCTTGATGGCCGGCGCAGACTCTATGGGCCGAAGGGCCTCTTTCCATGCTGTAAAACTCTATGACTCTATGATATAGGCTCGAGGGTGGAGGGTTAGACTGCACCTGGCGCACTGTGTGCAGTTTTGGTCCCCTTCCTCCAGAAAGGATATTGCCAGAGAGGAAGTGGGAGAAAAGGTCACCAGACTTATTCCGGGGATGGCGGGACTGTCTTATGAAGAGAAACTGGGCAAAAGGTGGTGTGGTGGTTAGCACTGCTGCCTCACAGCGCCAGAGACCCGGGTTTAATTCCGACCTCGCGTGACTGCCTATGTGCAGGTTAGGTGGATTGGTCACGATAAATTGCCTTGGTCATAATTACACCCCTCGGTGGGGTTACGGCGATAGGGTGGGGGATTGGGCCTAGGAAGGGTGCTCTTTCAGAGGGTCAGTGCAGACTCGATGGGCCGAATGGCCTCCTTCTGCACTGTAGGGATTCGCTGATTGTGTGAAACTGGCCCTGTGTTCTCTGAGAGTATTGAAGAATGAGAGGCGATCTCAACGACACTTACAAAATATTTGGACGGAACGGACTGGATTAGATGCAGGGAAGATGTTTCCTTTGGTTGGGGGAGGGTTCTCGAGCTGGGGCACAATTACAAAATAAAGGGATGGAGACGAGGAGAAATGTCTTTACCCAGAGGTTGGTGAATCTTTGGAATTCTCCGTTGCAGAGGGCTGTGGAAGCTCAGTCACTGAGTATGTTTTAAGCAGAGATTGATAGATTTCTGATTAAGGGTTAGGGGGTGGTGGATGTAAAAGGCATTTAAGTTTCCGCTCGGCTGTGATCGTATTGAACGGTGGGGCAGGCTCGACGGGCTGAATGGCCTACTCCTGACCCTACATTCCTGAACAAATACTCGACGATTTGGAGTTTAGAGTACCCAATTAATGTTTTCCAATTGAGGGGCAATTTAGCGTGGTCAATCCACCGAACCTGCACATTTTTGGGTTGTGGGGGTGAAACCCACGCAAACACGGGGAGAATGTGCAAACTCCACACGGACAGTGACCCGGAACCGGGATCGAACCTGGGACCTCGGCGCCGTGAGGCAGCAGGGCTAACCCACTGGGCCACCGTGCTGCCCTGGGGATTTTTTCTTTCCAGGGCTATGGGGGAAGAAGCGAGTGGGTTTAATTGGATAATTCTCTGACCTGGGAGATGAGGCGATGGTTCTCGTTCAACCAGGTCTCTCGCATCGCAGCCTTGTGATCAAATCGATGTGCTAACTGCTCCAGCTTCTCCTGCCGAATCAGCTCATTCCGCAACGCCACCTCACGCTCATGCTCCGCCCTCTCCAGTCTCTCCCAGGCCTAAGGAAGAATTGAAACACAAAAAAACACAAACAAGGCAGAGATGAGTCCAACAAAGAGCACACAACAAAGAAGAGTACAGCACAGGAACAGGCCCTTCGGCCCTCCAACCCTGTGCCGATCGTGCTGCCCGTCTAACCTAAAACCTTCGACCCTTCCGTGTCCCTCTATTCCCATCCTATTCATGTATTTGTCAAGGTGCCCCTTAAACGTCACTATCGTCCCTGCTTCCACCACCTCCTCCGGCAGCAGGTTCCAGGCACCCACTACCCTCTCTGTAAAAACACTTCCCTCACACATCTCCTCTAAACTTTGTCCCTCGCACCTTAAACATATATCCCCGAGTAATTGACTCTTCCACCCTGGGAAAAAGCTTCTGACTATCCACCCTGTCCATGCCACTGGTGATGAACCTACAGCCTGGAGAGGGTGAGAATGACACAGAGTGGCAGAGTGAGAGTGACTGAGTGAGAGTGACAAACTGAGAGTGACAGAGTGGGAGTGACACAGTGAGAGTGTCACAGTGAGAGTGACACAGAGAGAGTGACACACTTCTCCCATACACAAGGCCTGAGAATCCAGCACCCTGCCCAGCAGATTGTTTTAAACTTTGAGTCTTCTTCTTTGCTCCCCGTGCTTAAAGGGACATCCCGATTATTGATCCACGGACCAAAACAACAAAAGAAAATAAAAGAAATGGGAACAAAGGAAATAGACGGGAAGGACTCTCACAATCCAGGGGAGGGGGTCACGTAGTGGTATTTCATAGAATTACATAGAATTTACAGTACAGAAGGAGGCCATTCGGCCCATCGGCTCTTGGAAAGAGCACCCTACCCAAGTCCACACCTCCACCCTATCCCCATAACCCAGTAACCCCACCCAGCACTAAGGGCAATTTTTAGGCACTAAGGGCAATTTTGGACACGAAGGGCAATTTAGCTTGGCCGATCCACCTAACCTGCACATCTTTGGACTGTGGGAGGAAACCGGAGCCCCCGGAGGAAACCCACGCACACACGGGGAGGATGTGCAGACTCCGCACAGACAGTGACCCAAGCCGGAATCGAACCTGGAATCCTGGAGCTGTGAAGCAATTGTGCTAGCCACCATGCTACCGTGCTGCCCTGGACATTTCACTGGACTGGTAACACTCTGGGGACCTGGGTTCGATTCCCACCCATGGCAGATGGTGGAAATTGAATTCAATAAAAATCTGGAATGACAAAGCTAATGATAACCATGAAACCATTGTCGTAAAAACCTATTAAATGTGACTCCAGAACCACAGAGATGTGGCTGACTCTGAAATGCTCTGGTAAGCCACTTAAGGGCCACTCAAGGGCCACTCAAGGGCCTACCCAGTGACGGCCATGAATTTTTTTTTAAACCATGAAACGTTGTTTTGGAACCTCTTTTAAACCTTTCGTCAACTTTTGTGCTGTATGAGAAGAAAGTGCCGATCGGTTGCCAAGCGGACTCTGATTGGTAGACTGATGGCTGACAGTCAACTGCTAAGCATTATTTGGAAATTTAAACAAGGCAGCTTGACCCTGATTGGTCACGCCAGCGCCCTGAGGAATGAACCAGTGAATGGCTGTCAGTTATTGTGTTCAGCTGAGGGCAGCATGGTGGCGCAATGGTTAGCACTACAGCCTCATGCCGCCGAAGACCCGGATTCGATCACGGCCCCGGGTCACTGTCCGTGTGGAGTTTGCACATTCTCCCCATGTCTACGCGAGTCTCACCCCCACAACCCAAAGATGTGCAGGGTAGATGGATTTGTCACTCTAAAGTGCCCCTTAATTGAAAAAATTAAAACTAATGCTGTTCAGCGGAAACAGGTGCAATGTGTGTACATGCCCTTTCTGTCTGCAAAGAACATATGCAGCCAGCGGACACTCACCCTGTTGATGTCAGAGATCAGTTTGCCCTCATGTGGCAGGTAAAGCTTCTGGTTGTTGGCCCGGAGTTTGCTCTGAATGGTGAACAGCAGGACTTCCAGATTCCCCTTCTCCTCGAACCTGAACACACAATAACAACTTATATTTGCATAGCGCCTTCAACACACCGAGCTGCGCAAGGAGATATTTCAAGTCAGATGCCCAAAGGACTCGGCCAAAGAGATTTGGAGAAGCGTCTTCAGGGAGGCAGAGAGGTGTAGGGAGGGAATTCCTGAAAAAAAAATCTCCGTCTTAAATGGGTGAGCCCTTATTTTTCAACAGTTACCCCCTCGTTCTCGATCCTCCCACAAGAGGGAAGCATCTTTTCCACATCAGTCCTGTCAATGACCCCTTAGAATCTCAAGAGGGCAAAATGTAAAAGGTACACCGATAACCCCAGAGGAGGATATTACAGAGATAGGGAGAGCGGGGGGAGGGGGGGAGGGGAGGGGGGCGGGGGGGGGGGGGGGGGGGAGAATTTGAAAAGAAGGATGAGAATGTTAAAATCAGGATGTTGCTTCACTGGGAGCCGGTGTAGATTAGCGAGCGCAGGGGGTTGAGAAGGAAATAGAATATAGAACATAGAACAGTACAGCACAGTACAGGCCCTTCAGCCCACAATGTTGTGCCGACCATTTATCCTAATCTAAGATCAACCTAACCTACACCCCTTCAATTTACTGCTGTCCATGTGCCTGTCTAAGAGTCGCTTAAATGTCCCCAATGACTCTGACTCCACCACCTCTGCTGGCAGTGCATTCCACACACCCACCACTCTCTGTGTAAAGAACCTCTGACATCTCCCCTATACCTTCCTCCAATCACCTTTAAATTATCTCCCCTCGTGACAGCCATTTCCACCCTGGGGAAAAGTCTCTGGCTGTCCACTCTGTCCATGCCTCTCATCACCTTGTACACCTCTATCAAGTCACCTCTCTGCCTTCTTCGCTCCAGTGAGAAAAGCCCTAGCTCCCGCAACCTTTCTTCATAAGACATGCCCTCCAGTCCAGGCAGCATCCTGGTAAATCTCCTCTGTACCCTCTCCAAAGCATCCACATCCTTCCAATAATGAGGCGACCAGAACTGGACACAATATTCCAAGTGTGGTCTAACTAGAGTTTTATAAAGCTGCAGCAAGACCTCGCGGCTCTTAAACTCAATCCCCCTGTTAATGAAAACCATCACACCATACGCCTTCTTAACAACCCTGTCAACCTGGTGGCAACTTTGAGGGATCTATGTTTGTGGACCCCAAGATCCCTCTGTTCCTCCACATTTCCAAGAATCCTGCCTTTAACCCTGTCTTCAGCATTGAAATTCGATCTTCCAAAATGAATCACTTCCCATTTATCAAGGTTGAACTCCATCTGCCACTTCTCAGCCCAGCTCTGCATCCTGTCAATGTCCTGTTGTAACCTGCAACGACCCTCAACACTATCAACAACTCCCCCAACCTTCGTGTCATCAGCAAACTTACTAACCCACCCTTCCACTTCCTCATCCAAGTCATTTATAAAAACCACAAAGAGCAGAGGTCCCAGAACAGATCCTTGCGGGACACTACTGGTCACCGACCTCCAGGCGGAATACTTTCCATCCATTACCACTCGCTGTCTTCCTTCGGCCAGCCAATTCTGTATCCAGACAGCCAAATTTCCCTGTATCCCATGCCCAACATTCTGAATGAGCCTACCATGGGAATCCTTATCAAATGCCTTACTGAAATCCATATGCACCACATCCACTGCCCGATGTTCATCAATGTGTCTCGTCATACCCTCAAAGAATTCAATGAGGCTTGTGAGGCATGACCTGCCCCTCACAAAACCATGCTGACTATATTTAATCAAACTATGTTTTTCTAAATAATCATAAATCCTATCTCTCAGAATCCTTTCCAATATTTTGCTCACCACAGACATAAGACTGATGGGTCTGTAATTCCCAGGGATTTCCCTATTCCTTTTCTTGAACAGGGGAACAACATTCGCCTCCCTCCAATCATCCGGTACTAATCCAGTGGAGAGGGAGGACGCAAAAATCATCGCCAACGGCGCACCAATCTCCTCCCTCGCTTCCCGTAGTAACCTTGGGTATATTCCGTCAGGCCCAGGGGACTTATCTATCCTGATGCTTTTCATAATTTCCAGCACATCCTCCTTCTTAATATGAACCTGTTTGAGTCTATTAACCTGGTTCACACTGTTCTCATGAGCAACAAGGTCCCTCGCTCTCGTGAATACTGAAGCAAAATATTCATTTAGGGCCTCCCCCATCTCCTCAGACTCGAGGCACAAGTTTTCTCCACTATCCCTGATCGGCCCTACTCTCACTCTGATCATCCTCTTATTTCTCACAAGTGTAGAACGCCTTGGGGTTTTCCCTAATCCTTCCCGCCAGGGCTTTTTCATGCCCCCTTCTAGCTCTCCTCAGTCCATTTTTGAGTTCCTTCCTGGCTACCTTGTAACCCTCTAGAGCCGAGTCAGATCCTTGCTTCCTCAACCTTACGTAAGCTTCCTTCTTCCTCTTGACTAGAAGCTCCACTTCTCTTGTCATCCAAGGCTCCTTCACCTTCCCATTCCTTCCTCGTCTCAGTGGGACAAAATTATTCAGCACTCGCAGCAAGTGCTCCTTAAACAATCCCCACATTACTGTTGTGCATTTCCCCAAGAACAGCTGTTCGCACTTTGTGCTCCTTAGCTCCTGTCTAAAGCAGTATAATTTCCCCTCCCCCAATTAAATACCTTCCCATACTGTGTGTTCCTATCCCTCTCCATGACTATGGTAAAAGTCAAGGAGCTCTGGTCACTGTCACCGAAATGCTCTCCCACCGAGACATCTGACACCTGGTCTAGTTCGTTGCCGAGCACCAAGTCCAATATGGCCTCCCCTCTAGTCGGCCTATCTACATATTGAGTCAGGAATCCTTCCTGTACACACCTGACAAAATCTGCTCCATCCAAACTATTTGCACTAAGGAGGTTCCAGTCAATATTAGGGAAGTTGAAGTCACCCATGACAACAACTCTGTTACCTCTGCACCTTTCTAAGATCTGCCGCCCAATCTGTCCCTCTATCTCTCTGTTGCTATTGGGGGGGTCTATAGAAAACTCCCAATAAAGTGACTGCTCACTGGAATGTACTGGGAGCACGCGGGCAATGGAGTCTTGGGAAACACCAATTTATAGAGTCATAGATGTTTACAGCATGGAAACAGGCCCTTCGGCCCAGCTGGTCCATG
This sequence comes from Scyliorhinus torazame, assembly GCF_047496885.1. Lineage (NCBI taxonomy): Eukaryota > Metazoa > Chordata > Chondrichthyes > Carcharhiniformes > Scyliorhinidae > Scyliorhinus > Scyliorhinus torazame. The sequence continues at coordinate 31,094,402 of NC_092731.1, forward strand.
CCGCCCAGTTTCTATCACTAAGCTAGTCCCACTTGCCCGCATTTGGCCCATATCCCTCTATACCCACCCTGCCCATGTAACTGTCGAAGTGCTTTTTAAAGGACAAAATTGTACCCACCTCTACCACTGCCTCTACCACTGCCCGTTCCAGACACTCACCACCCTCTGTGTGAAGAAATTTCCCCTCTGGTCCCTTTTGTATCTCTCTCCCCTCTCACCTTAAACCTATGCCCTCTAGTTCCAGACTCCTCGACCTTTGGGGAAAGATGTTGACTATCTACCTTATCTATGCACCTCATTATTTTATAGACCTCTATAAGTTCACCCCTCAGCCTCCTATGCTCCAGGGAAGAAAGTCCCAGTCTATCCAGCCTCTCCTTATAACTCAGACCATCAAGTCCCGGTAACATCCTCGTAAATCCCTTCTGCACTCTTTCTAGTTTAACAATATCCTTCCTATAATCGGGTGACCAGAACTGAACACAGTATTCCATGTGTGGTCTTACCAATGTCTTGTACAACTTCAACAAGAGTTGACGGAGGGCAGAACGTGGGAGTCCAGCCAGGAGTGTGCTGGAAAAGACGCGTCTGGGGTGGGGTAAGAAAGGTTTGGATGAGGGTTTCAGCAGTGGGTGAGCTGAGATGGGGGAGGTGATGCCAGGATGGATAGAGGCGGAAAGAGGCTGACCCAGTTATGGTGCAAGTGCGAGGTCGGAGGGTAAAACGTGACCCCAGGGTCGTGAACTCGCTGGATTCATCTCAGACTGCCGCCAGGGAGAGGGGTGGAGTTTGTGACCGGGGAACGGGGGTTGGGGGCGGGGACCGAAAACACGTGGCTTCAATCTTCCAAATATTTAATGTGGATAAATAATTCTTCAGGCCCGAGCCCCACACCACTGCTGCCGACGCACAGAAACAGCCAGAGAGTTTATCCCACGATCGCCTTCGGCGCAACTCAGCAAACCCACGTCCTACAATCACTGAGATTGGTGTGGACTCCATTCCTGACCCGGGGAGGGGGGGGGACATGCCCCAGGAAGGTAACGGTCCACACAGCTATGGCTCCATGGTCGCACTCTCACCGCTGACACAGAAGGTCAAGTTACCAACTAGGGACCCTGAACCCATAACCTTGGCAGAAATTGCATTTGCTGAGGGATAATCTGACCCTCGGGGGGCATCACGGGAACAGATGATCAGGCCATTGGAATTTGTGGTGTGTTTCCAACAGTGGCTCCAGTTCAAAAGGTAGCCCCTTGCCCGGAAAGCATTCTGGGATGTCCCGAGGAGCTGACGGGCGGCGCAAAAATGCAAAGCGGCTGTTATTGGATGCGCCACCTTCCTCACGTGTGGGTCCTGTAGCTAAGGCTCCGTCACACCTTCCCCAGGAGGAGCTCGTTAGCACAGCAGCAGACAACTGCTCCATCAACACGGCGCGGAGCGCGTTTCCGCGGGCAACTCGGTGCTGTTGGGCCTAGCCAAACTCAACCCCGGGTGTCGCTGCCAACGATGGGAGGCAAGAGGGCAGTGATATTGCCATTGGACCAGTAATCTAGAGGTCTAGAGCACTGGTTTCCAAACTGTTGACTGGTCCATGAGAGTACGGCAGGTAGTCCATGAAGAAAAAAAATACAATTTACGTGTACCCCGTACGTATAGATGTCGGCAACACAGAAAAGGCCTTTCGGCCCATCTCGTCTGTGCCGGTCAGAAACAACCGCCTAAGTATCATTGATATTACATTATTATTCGCAATGTATGTGTGTGTGTGTGTGTGTGTGCGTCATGAGCTATTTGAAATAGCTGCGTTTTTAATAACCGTTGATATATAAGTTTTGACTCCGCCGGTTTTGTACAAAATAATGTTTAAATCGGCCTGCGGACATTGTGATCCGCAAAGGATTTTGATGATCTATGGGTGCTCATAAAGGAAAGGATTGGGGACCGCTGCCCGAGGGAATGTCCTGGGATCTCCACAGCCGGTGTAAAATTTGAATTCAATAAATAATCTCGGAATGAAAAGTCTAATGACGTTTAATGGCTTTAGCACGGTGGCCCCACAGCGCCAGGGACCCAGGTTCGATTCCCGGCTTGGGTCACTGTCTGTGCGGAGTCTGCACGTTCTCCCCGTGTCTGCGTGGATTTCCTCCGGGGGCTCCGGTTTCCTCCCGCAGTCCAAAGATGTGCAGGTTAGCTGGATTGGCAGTGCTAAATTACCCCCTGAAGTGTTCAAAGATGTGCAGGTTACGGGACGAGCATCGGGTGAGGTGGGCAGGGGTGTGGGCCTGTGGTCAAATGGCCTCCTTCTGCACTGTAGGGATTCTATGATTCCATGAATGCGCTGGGAATATCAGATCTCCCAACAAACCTTGGGAGGAATGAGAGGGTCTCATGCACACCCTGCACGGTCGGAAGGGGGTACAGGTTGGAAGGTGCAATTACACAAAGACAACTTAATAGATGGGGAGCTGGCAGGGGGTTTTGGGGTCAGTGAGCACAAGGGTGTTAGACTTAAATGGAATACAGCACAAGCAGACAAGTTGTAATTTATCGTGTGGCCGTGTGTGAGACACTGTCTATATACTGGCACACATTTACATTTGTACCAGGCAATAACCATCTCCAACTCCAGAGGATCACCTTTGACATACAATGGCATTACCATCACTGAATCCCCACAATAAACATCCGAGGGTTACTGTTCACCAGAACCTGAACTGGGCCAGCCATATAAATACCGTGGCTACAAGAGCAGGTTAGAGGTTGGGAATCCTGCAGCGGACAACTCACCTCTTGACTCCCAAAGTCTGTTAACCATCTGCAATGCACAAGTCAGGGGTGTGATGGAATACTCCCCTCTTGCCTGGATGAGCGCAGCTCCAACAAGACTCAAGAAGCTCCACACCATCCAGGACAAAGCAGCCCCGCTTGACTGCTCCCCCTTCCACAAACATTTACTCCCTCCACCACCACGCACAGCGGCAGCCGTGTGTAACGTCTACAATTTGCACGGCAGTAGCTCCTCGAGGTTTCTTAGACAGCACCTAGAAGGACAAGAGCAGCAGATACCTGGGGAACCCCACCGCCTGCAAGTTCCCCTCCAAGCCATTCCCCATCCTGACTTGGAAATATGTCTGCCGCTCCTTCGCTGTCACTGGGTCAAAGTTCAGGAACTCCCTCCCTAACAGCGCTGTGGGTGTACCTACACCACGGCGGTTCAAGATGGCAGCTCACCACCACCTTCTCGAGGGGCAATTTGGGATGGGCAATAAATGCTGGGCCTGGCCTGCGACAGACACATCCCGTGATCGCGCTCAAAACACCTCCCCTCCCCATTCCTGTTCACCAATACGCTCTGTCCACAGTCAGGAACCCTGTGCCGATGACGATAGCCAGTGCCTGTATTTTTCCCAGTCTCAGTGCTTACTTTAAAGGTTTCTCCACAGTGCAGTAGGCCGTGAAGGCTTGCAGTTGTTGTTGAACTCCCGTTAATGAATTTGCAAATCGCTGATTGCTAATAAGAGCGATGGTTTGCTCAATCCATTCGAGCAGTGCAGATGCTAAGGTTTCATATCGTGCTATAATCTGCCCAATCTCTAGAGTTTTGTCCAGGACCTGTCAGAAAGAGAAAGAGTGAGAGCGAGAGAGAGAGGTGGACAAATTGAGAGCGAGTACAACAGAGAGGGAGATGGAAATAAAGAGAGATAGAGAGAGAAGGCTGGGGCATCCGGTTGTGCTCAAAAACTTTAGGCTCTCTATTCCTCACCAGTGCCCATGGCAACTCAATGCCAACTCACCCAGTACACCATAGGCAGCCCTCAGGAGCCATGTGGAGATGAAAAAAAATAAACTTGTAAAAAGCTAATACTGTGCAGATTTGATACACTATACGGACTCCCATTCATCGAAGCATCAAAGGTTTTAAATCTCCTCAAGTTGTTAATCCATCATAAAAACAAACTTCTGTTGCAATAACCGGCGGCTGAAGGCTGCATTTTAAAATTTTAAAGAGCAGGGGATTTAAAAAGCTTCAGATCATCACAGTTTTACAGACCTTTTCTGCCTTCAAGAATGTTTGCATCTACTCCATCAATGTGTGATTCCCACATGCAGGTTAAGGCCCTCGCAAACAAAACGGGGTCTGTTTGAACGCAGCGCTGAGTTCAAATAGAACTGCTGAGTCCAGGAGCGGGGTTCCTCGATCACCGAAATCCCGTTCGGCGATCGGCCGGAGAATCCACTTATACGCTGGAATCGGGGGCGCCGGCGTTTTTGCAATGCTCCTCCCCTGCATAAACGGCACACTCGGGGAGTTCGCCGCACACCACCAGGACAGCCTCAGGACGTCACCTGAGGCCCTCCCCCGATGCTCCGCCCCCGATGGGTCGAGTCCCCTAGGGCGGAGGGTGCAACTTTTGGGGGTCTTGCCTGGCAGCTGGGGACTGTGTCCAGCACCGCCACACTCGCGGGGGGGGGTCCGTTCCGCTGGCAGGGGGGGCTTCGCAGGGGCTGGAGGACTGGCGGGGGGTGGTCCCGGGGGTGGCGAGGGGGGGGGGGTTACAGGGGGGCAGGTTTGGCAGGCCGGGTCCGCACACGGCCGGTGCCATGTTGAAGGACGCGGCCGCCACAGGCCGTTCCCGCGCGCACGCGCAGCCAAGGATCTGGCCATTCTGCGGCCGTATCCGCCAGTAGATCCGGGGGCTCTACGTTGCGCGGCTGCTAGCCCCCCACCGGGCGGAGCTCCAGCGTAAAAGGGGATCCGGCAGGCATAGCCGCAGAACCGGAGAATCCAGCCCCAGGTCTCCTTTCCGTGGGTTTCACATTCCTTCCCTTTTCCCGCCAGGCAAAAATGGCATCTGTCGGAAATAGGGGCGGAACTTCCACATCCAGCTCCCACCTACTGGGTTCCCAAGTCTGCAAATACTTGGCCCAGAATGGGAGATAGCAAGATACGGAGAGCGAGAGAGACAAAAAGGTCGGGTTAAAGTGAGTGATGGACACACTAATGCACAAAGGGCTAGAGGCATAAGCAAGAAAGAAACATGAGCTAAAACAGAGATAGAGCAGCACATAAAATAGAGACAGAGGGTGAACAAAATTAGAGATACCCGGAGAGACAGTGAGAGACTGTGGGAGGCAGTGGGAGACCGTGGGAGACTGAGGGAGACTGAGAGAGACTGTGGGTGACTGTGGGAGACTGAGGGAGACCGTGGGAGACTGAGGGAGACTGAGAGAGACTGTGAGAGACGGTGGGAGGCTGTGGGAGACAGTGGGGAGACTGTGGGAGGCGGTGGGAGACTGTGGGAGGCGGTGGGAGACTGAGGGAGACTGAGAGAGACTGTGAGAGACGGTGGGAGGCTGTGGGAGACAGTGGGAGACTGAGGGAGACTGAGAGAGACTGTGGGAGGCAGTGGGAGACTGAGGGAGACTGAGAGAGACGGTGGGAGGCTGTGGGAGACAGTGGGAGACTGTGGGAGGCAGTGGGCGACTGTGGGAGACAGTGGGAGGCTGTGGGAGACAGTGGGAAAATATGGGAGACTGTGGGACACTGTGGGAGGCAGTGGGAGACTGAGGGAGACTGTGGGAGGCAGTGGGAGACTGAGGGAGACTGTGGGAGGCAGTGGGAGACCGTGGGACACTGTGGGAGGCTGTGGGAGACAGTGGGAAAATATGGGAGACTGTGGGAGGCAGTGGGAGGCAGTGGGAGACTGAGGGAGACTGTGAGAGACGGTGGGAGGCTGTGGGAGACAGTGGGAGACTGTGGGACACTGTGGGAGGCAGTGGGAGACTGTGGGAGACAGTGGGAGGCTGTGGGAGACAGTGGGAAAATATGGGAGACTGTGGGACACTGTGGGAGGCAGTGGGAGACTGAGGGAGACTGTGGGAGGCAGTGGGAGACTGAGGGAGACTGTGGGAGGCAGTGGGAGACCGTGGGGAGGCTGTGGGAGACAGTGGGAAAGTCTGGGAGACAGTGGGAAAATCTGGGAGACTGTGGGAGACAGTTGGAGGCTGTGGGAGACAGTGTGAGACAGAGGGAGACTGTGAGAGACTCTGGGAGACAGTGGGAGACTGTGGGAGACAGTGGGAGGCAGTGGGAGGCAGTGGGAGATGGTGGGAGATGGTGTGGGACAATGAGCAGATGAGAGACACACGAGAAGCAATGGGGAGGTCAGGACCAAGTGGGAATCACATGTAGATTCTGTGCCCAATGTTGTACAATCACGCCCCCTGCCCGATCTCCCAGAGGCAGCCAATCTAACCAGAGGCAGTGGGTTGGCTATGAAGGCGGCTGGGAAAATGAGGAGGGGCTATTTAAAGGAGGCATTAATAGACCCTTCCTGGTCTGCCCAGCAGAAAGCTGATGTTAGAGAACGGACACAGTAGGCACAGGGAGAGGGGCAGCTCTGATATCAAGAAGATCCCTGCGTTATCAGAGAATGGCCCCCAACTGCGATATTAGGTGGCAAAAGTTGGCATCGGAAAAGCCAGCCAAAGTTCTTCCCTGTCTGTCCCTGGGATGTTTCCCCGGCGGGTGGGAATGCATCAGTTTCACGCAGATCCACCGCTGCCCAACGCCCCCCCAACCCACTGCCCCATGCCCCCCCCACCCCTGCCCCAACGTCCCCCCACCCCCTGCCCCAACGTCCCCCCACCCCCTGCCCCAACGTCCCCCCACCCCCTGCCCCAACGCCCCCCCACCCACTGCCCCAACGCCCCCCCACCCCCTGCCCCAACGCCCCCCCCACCCCCTGCCCCAACGTCCCCCCACCCCCAGCCCCAACGCCCCCCACCACCTGCCCCAACGCCCCCCCCACACCATGCCCCAACGTCCCCCCACCCCCTGCCCCAACGTCCCACCACCCCCTGCCCCAACGTCCCCCCACCCCCTGCCCCAACGCCCCCCACCCCCTGCCCCAACGCCCCCCCACTCCCTGCCCCAACGTCCCCCCACCCACTGCCCCAACGTCCCCCCACCGCCTGCCCCAACGCCCCCCCCACCCCCTGCCCCAACGCCCCCCCACCCCCCTGCCCAAACGTCCCCCCACCCCCTGCCCCAACGCCCCCCCACCCCCTTCCCCAACGCCCCCCCACCCCCTGCCCCAACGTCCCCCCAACCCCCTGCCCCAATGCCCACTCCCACCCCCTACCCCAACGCCCCCCCAACCCACTGTCCCAACATCCCCCACCCCCTGCCCCAACATTCCCCCACCCCCCTGCCCCAACGCCCCCCCCACCCCTGCCCCAATGCCCACCCCCACCCCCTGCCCCAACGCCCCCCAACCCACTCCTCCAACATCCCCCCACCCACTGCCCCAACG